>NW_017674506.1:68304-94253 GCF_001879085.1 Nicotiana attenuata
CAAGTCACGGCGGGATATTCTACCAAGTTCTGCTTTAGTTGCTTTGAAGCTACGGAGCTTTATTCGTTCAAACCTTAGGTGAAGGCCTGCACTGCCCAGTCATCAGAGACTGGTGGTAATTCCATTCACTCCATTTGGAAATCAGATACAAACTCCCGCAGCATCTTGTTTTCTCTTTGTTTGATCTTGAAGACGTCAGATTTTCTTGTAGCGACCTTAATGGCACCGGCGTGTGCCTTTATAAAAGAATCTGCTAGCATGGCAAATGAATCTATTGAATTCGGGGCTAGGTTGTGATACCAAATAATGACCCCTTCTGAAAGTGTTTCTCCGAATTTCTTCAATAGGACGGATTCAATTTCGTCGTCCTTCAGGTCATTCCCCTTTACAGCATAAGTGTAAGCAGTGATGTGCTCATTAGGGTCCGAGATTCCGTTGTACTTCGGGAGATCAGGCATTCTGAATTTCTTCGGAATGGGCTTTGGAGCGGCATTTGACGGGAGTGGCTTTTGTACAAATTTCTTTGAATCTACACGCTTTAGGATCGGGGGTGCGCCTGGGATCTGATCGTCCCTTGAATTGTAGGTCTCTACCTTTTTGTCATTGGCTTCTATCTTCTTTTCACCCGATTCAATCCTCTTCGTGAGGTCCTCGAGCATCTTTATGATAGCGGGATCGGCTGTTGACCCGTTATTGCTTGATCTTTCAGGTACTTGTTCGGCTCGAGGAGCCGTTTTCGGTGCCGCTGTGCTTGGAGTTTTCTGGTGGCTCTGCAGTTGAGCGATCACCAGCGGTTGTGCCTGCAACATCTCAAAAATGACGTGAAGGCTAACCTCTCGTTCCTCCCGAGCTGGGGTTTTCTGAGCTTTTTGTTGGTTTTCTTGGCGTATACTCCTGTCAGTGTGGGAGCTTATATCGACGTGTTGGGCGTTACGCGAGACCACATCCACGGAAATTTGTTCTGGTGCGTCCTCAGGGTTTCGCGGTGGTATACTGACACGTGAAACAACTACACCATTCTCTTCAAGGTCCTCAGGACCGTTGTTCTCATGTGCATTCATTGAGTTTGACATTTTGAGCTGAAATCAAAGATTCTTTGGACAAGAAAAAACGTGAAAGATAACTTACGTTATGTAGTAAACCAGCAAGAAAACAATCACTATTAGTTTTAGCCCCACGGTGGGCGCCAAACTGTTTACCTTGAAAATGGTAATTACAATTAGATTTGATTTTGTGGTTCTAAAAATATGTGATTTATTTTGATGCTAGTTGTTAGACAGTAGATGCTAGGTGTGAGACTAGAAAGCAAAGTAAAAGCTTGAGGATTGCGTGATACACAAACCGAGTGACTGAGAATTGGGGCCTCGAGCTAGGTTATACGGGGCCTCGGGGTTGAGCCAAACGTTCAGCTGTGGACCGTCGACGGAGAACTAACAGATCTAAGGGCCTTGATGAGGGCTCTTTATGATCAATAAAGAGTAATAAATGAAGAACAATTAATGAAACAAAATAAATGTAAGCAATAAATGTAAGTAATAAGATCAAAGGAGAATATGTTTAAGTTAGAGAGTAGAGAATGTTCTTGTTCTTGTATTCAATGTTGTGTACTATATCCCTTACAAAATGACAAGGACCCCCTTTATATATGATGGTAAATCCCAACGTGGTACAGATGCATTTATTACAAAGATACGCGGCTAATACAGCCATTTAATGCCACGGTACGGGCTTGTACTAGCCTAATAGACTTGGTCAACTTTAATCATGTGCCTTGGGAACTTCCCGTTTTGCAATTATAACCACCGATTTGTACTGCCGTGAGGTTGAACATTGAGACCCTGAGAGCCGTGCCTCGAGCCTTTGGAGACGTGCTTATGAAGCGTCATATAATCGGACTCTCTGATTTTTACCTTATACATGGCTGAAAGCCAATCCCAGAAATCTACAAACTGTTGCTTCTGTTTGGTGATATTCACTACACTGTTGGATCCCTTTCTTCCCTGTTTCATCTCAACTGGTGAGTTATTAGACCCTTTGCCGTTTCATTCTAATTTCGGTTAATGTCTTACTTCAATTAATCTATGNNGTGATTCGGTCCCTTAAGTAGATTTCCCCTAACCCATTTCCCATCCCCCTACTACTCCTTTACTATCTGATCCTTTTGAATCCTCATTCTTAGCCGGCTGAAAGCCAAGGCTATTTAGGTTCTGTCCTCTGACCTCCCTAGTGTGAGCACTGCTCAGGGTCCATGTGAGACCCTTGTGAACTCTGAAATAGTAGGACTTGGTCCGTAGTATTCTCTTGAACTGCTTCTGATCAATCTCTCTAGTGTGAGCACTGCCCTGGGTTCTTGAAGCCCTTGGGAACTCTAACATACTAGGGATGTGGGTTCCGTATGCTCAGCATTAATATATGGCAGAATCACTCCACAACTAGTTATGTTGTATGAATATGGGTTTTGGAGCTACTGTGAGTTGAAGGCCTGGCTTGTCCATGTGTATTTGGTCCTCCTGTAGGCTCCCTATAGTTTACTCACTTTGTAATTCATTATATTAATTTCTGGTCTGTAATAATTATTTTATAATAACAATTCTGGGGTGCTAGTGAAATTGGGAAGGGTTTCTTATTTTTTGTAATAAAAGTTGGGCTATAGGTCTAACACTGTGCTATTATATGTGATGTGTTAGAAATCATGCCTATAGGTACCTTATTACGTTTAATCATCCTATACGGCAACCATGCCTACAGACTTAATGTTTGGTTCTGTTATGTTTTGCTTTGCTAGAAACCATGCCTATAGAAAATGGTGTGATCCAATATGTGTGCAAAATGCTTGTTTACATACTGTTCCGTTCAAATTGTAGAGATCACACCTATAGGATCTAAAACTTGATCAAATTGTAGAGATCATGCCTATAGGATATAAAGCTGGACCAAATTGTAGAATGCACATTGCATGCCTGAATTTGATTAGTTATCATTTTTGCCCGAGTTTCCAAATACTGTGCTGTTACCCTCACTAGAAAACATGCCTATAAGATTCAAACAAATAACTCTGGATATGTTTATGTGACCTGCCACTGTCTACTATCGCATAAAACACCTAGATACCATGCTAATAGGCTTAATCGTATTATGCTAAAATCAATAGGCAAACCTATGTAGGTTCTATTTATCACATTAAGAAACTGAATTTGTACATGACTGTTTGTTTGTTCATTCAATATCACATAGAGATCCTGCCTATAGGATTCTAAAATTAATAAAAACTGTCAATGTTAACCAAGTTGGCGTGCATTTGATGTCTAATGCGGAGGCTAATTTGAGCCTATACTTGTTTCTATTTGAAAATCCTAACTGTTTTTTCTGTTGCTTAGTATTTTTTCATTTTGAGCAGCCTAAGTTAAAGTCTAGAACCACCCTGAAATAGAGGTCCAAATGTCTCCTGGACCATAGGTATGGGACGGGAAGTGCACGCGTAGGACACGACTTAGAATTGACTAATACACTTTACGTAAACAACTTAAAGAAAATAATTGGGTACCAAGAGATGATAATATGTGCCCGCTAAATAAATTGAGTAACACCCCATCTCGAGGGAGTTACGAAGTATTATTTATGTTGCACGGGGTGATCCTTTAGGCTAAAAAATATAGGACCCCCTCCCCTTTGTCTTTCAATTGTTTATTCACGTTTACTAATTCCTTATTTCTTAGCTTTGATCACATAGACTAATTTATATAATTGAGTTCGGCCGGGACCCACAGTTGTGGAGCTCGAAGTGTGCCTAACACCTTCTCTTCGGGGTAATTTCGAGCCCTTGCCCGATCTTTGGTGATGCAAACAGGTCAAACAAAGTTATTTACAAATATTTGCCCTAACATACCTTAATCTGTTAGGTTGCGACTCTCTCTTTTAAAACCCTTCCTTAAAAGAGTTTTCACGTGTCGAAACCCGATTCCGTGAGAAAAAAGGGCGCGACAGCATGTCGACTCTGCTGGGGATATTTTTAGGCTCTTACCATAATTGAACTTGATCTTTGTGAATTAGTCTTCTCTAATAAGTGTGGCTTTGTTATTTTGCTATTACATGTACATACCGCTCCCATTTTCCCTTTTTATTACTACATGCACATCCTCTTCCCTATTTCCCTTTTTAAATGAACTCATATGCAACTCTTGTTTAAATTGATTGCAACGTGCGTTTCCCCTTATCTCCTAATGATGTTCACTTGTTCCAAACTTTTTATTTTTCTATATCATGTCTTTCCCAATCCTTATCCCTTTAATAGCTTTATTCTGTCTATACACTGTTACATCCCGCATTTTCGTATGTTAAAGTTTCATCCTCAGTTAATTGACGTAGACTCAGGGATGATATTATCTTGAGGTTAACGTATTTATGCTATTTCTAACAAGCGATAAGTAAGTGCCATGAACGATAAAGGGTACACAAATTAAAGAAAATGAGTTTCGTTGAAGATTGCCGATTTGGGATAAAATACGGGTCAAGCGATAATACCTGATATTTATGGACTACTACCATACAAGGTACCATATGACCATGATAGTATGATGTATAAGTGTATTATAAATAAGTAGAATTTTAAGTAAATTGAGAAAATTCTTAATTATGCGGGTTTTGTTAATTACCGGGTAACGAGACATTACCTAATTAACTAATAAATTTGGATAAAGATTAAACATTTTCCCCTCCCCCACCCCCACGTGGCAACAAGCCCTTCCTAAAGCTATGACTCTCAGTCATTCTTTATTAGGTGGAAAAAAATAATGTGCTAGTACCAAGACACATAATTTCTTACACAAACAATCCTACTAACGTTAGTTTTTGCACATTTAAGTACAAGACACTACAATTTAGACGTGAGCTTTGCACCTTAGCAACAAAAGTTCTTACAAAATTCCTATTAAGTTCCTACAACCAGAACGTTAGAGATTTCCTACAAGTTTTCAAACGAAATTCTTGCGACCAAATCGATTCCAACAAGAATTATCAGAACCTTAGCAACGTAATATTTTGCGGTTCTAAAGGAGCACGGTGCAACCTTTTCCAAGAATATCATACAAATTTTTCCTTACTCCAGGGATATTAAGGCTATCCCTCCTCTATTTTTGGCAAAATCTATACGACACGAACGAAATGAGCAAATGCACAACTTCCATAAATGACTCTATTCATAGAAATACTAGAGATGCTTATGTTCTTGATTCCCCACGTGTCATATTATTCTATCATCTGTTCATGGGTATCAAAAATACGTAAGTTGGTAAAGTTTATTTCATGATATTAATCAGAGGCATAATGGTCTTATGACGTACCGAGAGATTTTATTAACGTATTTCATATGCATTTCATGCATTTATAACATGCACATTGACCCATGACCAGATGGCATGATATACGCGTATATATATATATATATATATATATATATATATATATATATATATATATATATATATGTATATATATATATATGTATAAGGTTATGGAATTATATACGCACCACCACCTGATCAGCTGGTATACATTGATGATTTTGCCCATAGTGGCCGAGATGATATGATGGGATGCCCTCAGAGGCCTGATGATGTTACGAAACATGTACCTATGCACGACATGATATTCATACGCATATGCATGATACTATAATTATTTCATGAATTACAGAGTTATCCAGACATACAAGTTGAGTCATTTATTCTATATTTCTTCCATGTATGTTATGTACTTATTTATGTGCCTTACATACTCGGTAAATTATTCGTACTGACGTCCCTTTTGCCTGGGGACGTTGCGTTTCATGCCTTCAGGTCCCGATAGACAGGTCGAGAGCCCTCCTAGTAGGCTATCAGCTCAGCGGAAGATGTTGGTGCGCTCTATTTGCTTCTAAGTTGCTTGTTTGGTTAGTATGATTTAGACATGTATTCTTTGGTATGGCGGGACTCTGTTCCAACCTTTATGAAAATTATGTATTCTTAGAGTCTTGTAGAAAGATGTCATGTACATAAAAGATTGTATGGCCTTGTTGGCCTATGTTCAGTATACGAGTGGTTATTTGGTCTTATAGGCCCGTATATTTTATGTAAAAGTTGGTATCACGTCTTGTATTCCACATATCTCACGGCATCCTTCCGGGTCAGTTATCTATGATATTATGACATGAAAAGTTACGTTATGTTGGTACTCGGTTAAGTAAGGTCCCGTCGAGGCCCATCAATTCGGGTCTTGACATACGCGAACTAACTTCTTCCTTGTTTTCCTTTCTTTTATGTCTTTACATTCCATTCAATACTTGTTTACCGTGAAAATGGTAATTACAATTAAATTTGATTGTGTGATTCTAAAAATACGTGATCTATTTTTATGCTAGTTGTGGAGCGATGGATGCTAAGTAAAAGTTTAGGAATCAGGATTATAACTTAGAAACGGTATGATAATCGAACCAAACAGTTGGAGATCGGGACCCCGAGCTCGCTTATTCGGGGCCTCGGGGTCGAGTCCTATTCTCTGCCGTGGGCAGTCGATGGAGGGCCTAACAATTATGATAGATTCAGTGACAGCTCTTTATGGCCAATAATAAGAAATAAATAAAGAACAATAAATAGAACACAATGAATGTAAGCAATAAATGAAAGTAAAGAGCTTAAGAGAATATGTTAGAGAGCAGAGAGAATGTTCTTGTGTATTTAGTATTGAGCAACCGCCTTTACAAAGTGGCAAGGATCCCCATTATATATGAGGGGAAACCCCCAACATAGTACAAATACTTTATTACAAAGATATGGAGATGGGACAGCTAGCTGACGCTATGATTCAGGTCTGAACTTAGCCCACCAGACTTTGTCAGCTCTAGTTATGTGCCTTGGGAACTCCCCACTTTTTCATCACAACCGTTGGTCTGCACTGCCCCGAGGTCGAGCATCGATATTCCTCGAGGGTGAACCTCGACCATAATCTTGAACCTGCGAAATGTGCTTACGAGCCGTCGCAACGATAGAAAATTGGACCCTCCAGTTTTACTGCATACAGATAGTCCCCGCGTTTCTTAGAGTGAAAAATGATGAGAAATGACCTTGAATTTCTGCCCCACTAGTACTTCCGTAACGAAGACAGTCGTAGGGTGCCAGAGATTGCATACACATATCCAGTTGATAGACTTTGCATTGATTATAGCAGCTGACTGTCCTTTGGCGTTCTTCAACGCACGTGCGGGTCCTCTATAAATGCCCCTTTTCTCGTTCTTCATAACTCTCTGCACCGCCAAGCTCCCAAAAAGGTTCATTCTACCTTTTCTCTCGTTCATTCTTCGAGACGCAGTTCCCCTTTTTCCTCTGAAATCTTTTAGGAATGACGAAAACTTCCGCCTCTACTTCTCAGGAGAACGCGACCTCCTCCTCATCGCTTTCTTCTAAAGGCAAAGCGGCAGTGCCTCCTTGTGTTGAGGAATGCGTTGCGGGATTCTTTACAACGGCTTCTGGTTTCGAGGTCGAGAAACCGTCTTCGAAGCCAGGGCATAGCGAGCCTGTGTCTCAGTATATTAGCTCAATAACAGACGTTGGAAGGGTAAGGACTGATTGCCGCTGGGGGGATGCGGTGCTTGCGGAGATCCCTTCTCGAGAGGAGGATATAAAGACATACAAAGCCGATTTTCTCAGTGTGTATACTTTTCCATTTACCTTTGGGCTGGTGGGGCCATCCTCGCCTCCAATAGATCCTGTTGTTCTCGACCTCTTCCGACGGTATCGAGTGACCCTCGACCAAATTCACCCTTCATTCTGGCGCGTTATCTATATGATCAGGTATTATGTCAACATGATTGGGGGGGGGATACCCTTTACCCTCGACCACCTGGTCAGGATGTACAGCCCCCGTCTCTTTTGTGAGGGCCTGATTAAGCTCCACTACCGAGCTTCGAGGGCCCTTTTTGCTTGTATCGATGAAGTCAGGAACGGAGGGTGGATGAGCGATTTTGTCCGAGTTAGGGCTTCGGACCTGATTCCGGCGGAAAGGATGTTGTTCCCCGAGAGATGGAACATGGAATGTAAGTAGATACATTATCTAGCATCTCTTTACTTCTTTTTGGGTACATCTTTCCATGCGCTAATTTCTTCTGCTGACACAGCCGTGGCAATCTACCCCGGCGCGGTTGCGAACCTCTCGGGCTGGATCAGTTGGCTGGACTCGATATGCCCATACGCTGAGCGAGTGTGGCGTGATTTGTCCCTAGCTCGATGGGAAGCCAAGAATCACGGTGAGCTCTTACTTTTGTTGCAGTCGTACCTTTTAATCTGAATTGCTACCGATGGCGTCCTCATTCCCTATGATCACTTCTTGCATTCATGTAGGTCCAGGCGAGGTTCCCTTGATGAAGGAAATATTATCTGGAGAAGAGGATACCTTGAGACCCGACGAAGGGAAGAAAAGACAAGGGGGTCCGTTGAATGAACCTTCGGGAACCAAGAAAACCAAGATGGAAGAAACTGAGGCCAGCCCAGCGGTCTTAGCTCCAGAAACAACAGGAAGTCCCCGAGCTGAAGGCGAGGGAGAAAATAATTTCTTGATAGCGCCCGAAAGGGGGGGAAACCCGATCGACCCTCACGCCGGAGAGACGATGGCTTCTGAGCCGGGGCGTGATGTTGTCGTGGTCCGACTTCGGGCTGGAGAGGCCACTGAGGAAGCATTGGGTGATGTCTCCAAGCTGGCTGATGGCTAATATATCCCTCGAGCCGAGACGCACCCGGCATGCGGTTCGGAGTAAACCAGTTTTGAAGCTCTAATGGGAACAAGAAAAGGCCCCGACTGATCCTGTTGGTGTTGTTGTCGTGAGTGATTCCCCTCAGGCGACGATTTTTCCTCCTCAGTGGACACAAGATGCCCTGTATGAAGAACCTTCCGATGTGGGGGTGCCCATCGGAGGCAGAGACGCATTTGAGAGGCCTTTAGCTGCTCCCGAGGGAATCCCTGAGCTCGCTTCTTCACTCGTTTTCAGCGAGATATACAGGCTTTATGAGCAGTTAGTTTTTGTAACTCCTGTCTGTCGTCCTGATCTTTATCTTCCTAACTTGTCTTCTTCATGGTTTCAGGCCAGGGCGCTCTATAATAAGACTTTCACCCGGTTTCAGGTTGAGGTGACTCGTCACGAGCGTGAGAAGACTCATCTTGTTGAACAGGTTTCCTAGCTTCCCTTTGCTACTGTTTGAATGTTTGCAAAATTCCAGCATTCCGACATCTTTGATCTGATTTGTGCAGTTTGAGAGGGAAAATGCCCTACTGAGGGAAGAGCTCCGAGCCAGAAACTCCGAAGTTGTCGAACTCAAACGGCACGTGAGCGAGATAAGTTCCGAGAGGGATACCCTCCAAGAAAGGATGGCCTTAGTTGGACATCAGCTTCGTGATGCGAGGGCGGATAGTGACAAGTACTGAGGTCTCCATTCAGAATTAGTTGCTGCACTATCCGGAATCAAAACTGAAGCCGAGGCGCTCATACCTTCGCACAAAGAGGATGCCGTTGTAGTAAACATTCAAACCGGGAGATCGCCTGGGGAAGCCGAATTGAAATTTACTCGGGCCATAGAACATGCTCGGTTAGAATCTCGGAGCAGACTCTCGAGGATATACGTGCGGGGGGTATCAACTTGTCTGCCGAGCTCGAGAGGGTGAAGACCCTGGAAAAGAAGGATGATGCCCCGTCTGCTTTCGGAGGTGTGTCGGGTAGTGGCTCAGGAGATGATGAGAATGAAGGTGGAGCACCCAGAGGGGAAGAGGCCGTTGGAGGATCTGAAGTTGTAGCTGGAATCGTTGGGGTGCAACCTCCGGTGGAGCCATCGAAGATGTGGGCTTGATGACAGATTAGGGTTTTGTTTGGTTCCTTCTTTGTAAGGGTTTTTATAGGCGACCCACAACGGTCGAAGGTCAGTCCCCGAGCGTTCTTGGGTTAGACCTGGCTCTTATGCATCTGCTCGGTATGACCTTTGATTTTAGTGCTGGCGACAGTGGTTCTTCCGCATCGGGTCGGTACGACCTTTCAGTATAAGCTGGCGTTCGAGCTCTTATGCTTTTGCTCTCAGGCATTTTTAGTTAACTATTTTGGGTCCAGTCTCCGAGCTGGGTTTCAACTCGAGCTCATTTGAGCCTCAAGTTTTTAAATTTCAAGCTGGTGACAGTGGCTCTTACGCTTTGGGTCGGTGCGATCGTTTGTGTGAGCTGGCGACAATGGCTCTTACGCTTTGGGTCTATGCGACCTTTAGAATATGCTTTATTTTTCCCTCGTTAAGGATTTTTGAGATTGTGTTTTCCTGACTCTTTGACGGTTTGATAAAAACCTCGATTATGAGCCATTATATGGCGATGATCGAGCACCTCGGGAGGTTGGGCTCGGAGGCTAAGTATCTCGAAGCCTATAACTTGGAGCTGACATGGTCGATGCTCTTTTGTGTCTGTCGAGGGTAGCCAGTTTAATCGGTTCTTTTCAAAGTTGATCCGAAGTAATTGAAGGCCTGTGATTTTGTAGCGACGGTCGGGCGTCCTCGAGTCGCATTAGTTTGGCTGGTACAGCCTTGTGACCATAGTCATTTATGTTTGGCCGGAGCCTTTTTTAGTCTCGAGTGAAGTAGTTTCGACGTCTATATCGAGGGTATGCCTTTTAGGGGTCTTACAAGTTCGATATTCAGCCTTAACTTTGAGATCGAGTTTATGCCTTTAGTAAGGTCTTACAAGTTTTACATGCCTTTGAGGTCTTACAGTTTTGGATACTTGGTACAAGTATGGTTCATGCCTTGCTCGAGGTCTTACAGATATTGTCACTTGGTACAAGTGTGGTTCATGCCTTGCTTGAGGTCTTACAGATATTGTCACTTGGTACAAGTGTGGTTCATGCCTTGCTTGAGGTCTTACAGATATTGTTATTGCCTTGTGTTGGTCTTACGAGACCGAGGCTGCCCACTTGGCATCTTATGGCCTTCGGATAAGTGGCGATTGGCGACAGTCCCCGAGTCATCGAGGGTACCTTAGTTCGGGAGCCATTACTTGTAAACATGATATTGCATCATTGAGGGCTTTCGATTTCGGAGTTTCCGACCTAGAGGCCATGCGATTATTGAGATTTTGACGCCAGCCCCCGAGTGTTCGGGGCGCTTTTGGCTTTTGCCATTTTGTGACTTTGATATTGCCTCGTTGAGGGCTTATGAGTTTGGAGCTCCGACCCGGAGGTCATTCACGCAGTCCCCGAGTCACCGAGGATTTCTCGGCTCGGGAGCCATCACTTGTAAACTTGTTATTACCTCATTGAGGGCTTTATGATTTTGGGGCTTCCGACCCGGAGGTCATGTGGCCTTGAGTTCTTGACGCCCGTCCCTGAGTATTCGGGACATTTATGATAGAGGAGCCACATTTACATAAATGTCGAGTTTTTTTCGAAACGTGAAACTCTTTGATGGAAAGTATTCTTTGATTACTTGGTACGAGTATACATGTTTTCGCTGCCAGGGGCCTGGCTATTCTATACGGACACGGTTCATTCGACCGTTTGGCCCGGTACATCATTTTCCTATCGAGACCCCATTTGGCGTATCTTAGGTTTCCCAGGTAGGTGACCCTTCGGGGGGGATGCCCCCCAAAATTCGAGGTTGATTGGAAGGAAGCCTTGAATACTTTGTTGAGTCTTTCTTAGGTAGCATATAGATGTTGCCTCGTTAAAAACCTTGCCGGTAAAACCCTTATAGGGACTAAATCCGATCGAAGGATAGAGTGAAACGCATGCTCGAGGGTGTTTTTGAGAATTTTCAATCGGACACCCTAACAGTAGTATCGTTTCAGCATTGATATATTCCAGTTGCTTGGATGTTGTTCGCCTTCCATGGTACCGAGCTTGTAGGACCCTTTGCCGATACTCCGAGGACGCGATACGGTCATTCCCAATTTTGGCCTAGCTTTCCTTCATTAGGGTTACGGGCATTGAGGGTTACTTTTCTTAAGACCAAGTCCCAGACTCGAGATGTCGGAGGTTTGTTCTCCTGTTATAGTACCTTTCGATCCTTTGCTTTTGGGTGGCCATTTGGATCAGCGAGGCTTCTCGCTTTTCATCCAATAGTTCGAGGGCCGTAGTCATGGCCTCGTTGTTCGAGCTCTCAGTGGTGTGTTGGAATCTGGCGCTTGGTTCCCCGACCTCCACTGGTATCAAAGCCTCGGTACCATACACTAGGGAGAAAGGTGTTTCCCCTGTGCTCGATTTTGGAGTTGTTCGGTACGCCCATAGTACATCGGGCAATATTTCTCTCCATCTTCCCTTAGCGTTTTCCAGCTTCTTTTTTAAGTTTTGGATGATGGTTTTGTTTGTGGACTCGGCCTGGCCGTTTGCACACGGGTGGTAGGGTGTCGACAAGATCCTTTTGATTTTGTGATCCTCGAGGAACTGTGTTACTGTACTTCCGATGAACTGCTTCCCATAATCGCATGTTGTCTCGGAAGGAATCCCGAATCGGCTCATAATATGGTCCCATATGAAATCAATGAATTCTTTTTCTCTTATTTTTTCGAATGCCTGCGCTTCCACCCATTTTGAAAAATAGTCAGTCATAAACAAAATAAATTTAGCTTTACCTGGTGCCGTTGGTAAAGGTTCGACGATGTCCATTCCCCATTTCATGAACGGCCATGGCGATAAGACTGAATGTAGTTGTTCGCCGGGTTGGTGAATCATAGGTGCAAATCTCTAGCATTTGTCGCACTTTCGGAAGAATTCCTTGGTGTCTTTTTCCATGTTGTCCCAGTAGTAGCGCGCCCTGATTATTTTTCGAATTAAGGAATCTGCACTGGAGTGATTTCTGTAGGTCCCCTCGTGGATCTCCCGGAGCACATAATCGGTATCTCCTGGCCCCAGGCATACAGCTAGAGGGCCATCAAAGGTTCTCCTGTAAAGAGTTCCGTTTTCATCGAGCGAGAATCGGGCTACTTTGGTACGCAGGGCCCTCGATTCTTTCGGATCCGTGGGTAGTTTCCCATCTTTCAGGTAGTCAATATATTTATTTCTCTAGTCCCATGTAAGGCTAGTAGAGTAAATCTCGGCATGACCTTCCTCGACGACTGATTTGGATAGCTGAACAACAACCCCGGGGAGTAGGTCGTCCTCTTCGACAGATGATCCCAAGTTAGCGAGGGCATCGGCCTCGCTGTTCTGCTCTCGGGGTATATGGACCAGGGTCCATTCCTTGAAACAGCGTAATGTGATTTGGATTTTGTCCAAGTATCTTTGCATCCTGTCTTCTCGGACCTCAACGCTCCCATTTACCTGATTTACTACTAGGAGTGAATCGCATTTTTCCTCGACGATCTCAGCTCCCAGGCTTTTGGCCAATTCCAGACCTGCAATCATAGCCTCATACTCGACTTCTTTGTTAGTCAACCCTACTGTTTTTATAGATTGCCTGATCATGCAGCCCGTGGGTGGCTTCAGGACTATACTAAGTCTGGATCCTCTCACGTTCGAGGCGCCATCGGTGAACAGGGTCCACACCCCGGAAGATGTGCCCGATTTTAGTAAGAGCTCCTTTTCTACCTCGGGCACGAGGGAGGGCGAGAAGTCAGCCACGAATTCCGCCTGAATTTGGGACTTGATGGCCGTTCGGGGTTGATACTCGATATCATATCCACCGAGTTCGATGGCCCATTTGGCAAATCAGCCCGATAATTCGGGCTTGTGCAATATGCTAGGGAGAGGGTACGTTGTTAAAACGCAAATACGGTGGCACTGAAAATAAGGTTTCAATTTTCGCGATGCGCTCATTAGCGCAAGAGCTAATTTTTCCTGGTGCGGATACCTGATTTCGGCATCCCCCAAGGTCCGACATACATAATAGACTAGGAATTGCGTACCTTGCTCTTCTCGAACCAGCACACCGCTTACCGCTATCTCAGATACGGCAAGGTATAAATACAGCATTTCATCCTCTTTTGGTGTGTGGAGCAAAGGCGGGCTAGTCAGATATCGCTTCAATTCTTCCAAGGCGTGTTGGCATTCTGGAGTCCATTCAAAGTTGTTTTTCTTTTTGAGTAAAGAGAAGAAATGATGGCTTCTGTCCGATGACCTCGATATGAACCTGCCTAGAGCCGCTATCCGTCCTGTCAGCCATTGTACTGCTTTTACATTATTTATCACCGTGATTTCTTTGATGGCCTTGATTTTATCGGGGTTGATCTCGATCCCCCTGTTTGACACCATGAAGCCTAAGAATTTGCCCGAACCCACTCCGAAGGCACATTTCTCGGGGTTAAGCTTCATGTTGTAACTTTTGAGGATGTCGAATGTTTCCTGCATATGAGTCAAATGGTCCTCTGCGCGCAGGAACTTAACTAGCATGTCATCAATATAAACTTCCATGGATTTTCCTATTTGATGTCGAACATTTTATTAACTAGACGTTGGTATGTGGCCCCTGCGTTTTTCAGCCCGAAGGGCATTACATTGTAATAGTAGGTACGATACGTCGTGATGAACGAAGTCTTTTCCCTATCCTCGGGGTTCATCTAAATTTGATTATACCCCGAGTAGGCATCGAGAAAGGTGAGGGTTTCATGGCCGGCCGTGGCATCGATCATGCGATCGATGTTGGGCAATGGGAAGGAATCCTTGGGGCATGCCTTATTCAAGTCTTTATAATCTACACACATTCTTAACTTATTTCCCTTTTTGGGCACTAATACTACGTTAGCCAGCCATTCGGGGTACTTTACCTCTCTAATAGATCCTATTTTAAGGGGTTTCGTTACCTCGTCCTTGATGAACGCGTGTTTTATTTCGGACTGGGGTCTTCTTTTTTGCTTCACCGGTTTAAACCTGGGGTCGACACTTAACCGGTGGGTGGTTATTTCTGGCAGGATTCCTGTCATATCTAAGTGGGACCAAGCGAAACAGTCAATGTTATTAATAAGGAATTGAATGAGTCTTTTCCTGAGATCGGGGGTTAATCCCGTTCCCACGTATACCTTCCGATCTGGGAGATGCTCGATCAAAACAGCTTGCTCATGCTCTTCAATTGTCGATTTCGTTGCATCCAACTCATTGGGGGCAACGAAAGTCCGAGGAGCGAGGAAATCTTCTTCATCATCTTCGGGTGTTTATACTCTTCCAGACTCATCCGAGGTAGAGCGTATTGGATTCGGCGCCTCCTGGTAAACCGCAAATATTTCTTTTGCCGTATGCTTTTCTCAATATATGGTTGTTATACCATCCTTTGTTGGGAACTTCATCATCTGGTGCAGAGTTGATGGCACTGCCCTCATGCTATGTTTCCACGACCTGCCAAGCAATGCGTTGTACCTCATGTCATCGCCGATGACGTGGAACTTGGTGTTCCGAACTGTACCGGATTGCATCATTGAGGGCTTTCGATTTCGGAGTTTCCGACCTAGAGGCCATGCGATTATTGAGATTTTGACGCCAGCCCCCGAGTGTTCGGGGCGCTTTTGGCTTTTGCCATTTTGTGACTTTGATATTGCCTCGTTGAGGGCTTATGAGTTTGGAGCTCCGACCCGGAGGTCATTCACGCAGTCCCCGAGTCACCGAGGATTTCTCGGCTCGGGAGCCATCACTTGTAAACTTGTTATTACCTCATTGAGGGCTTTATGATTTTGGGGCTTCCGACCCGGAGGTCATGTGGCCTTGAGTTCTTGACGCCCGTCCCTGAGTATTCGGGACATTTATGATAGAGGAGCCACATTTACATAAATGTCGAGTTTTTTTCGAAACGTGAAACTCTTTGATGGAAAGTATTCTTTGATTACTTGGTACGAGTATACATGTTTTCGCTGCCAGGGGCCTGGCTATTCTATACGGACACGGTTCATTCGACCGTTTGGACCGGTACATCATTTTCCTATCGAGACCCCATTTGGCGTATCTTAGGTTTCCCAGGTAGGTGACCCTTCGGGGGGGATGCCCCCCAAAATTCGAGGTTGATTGGAAGGAAGCCTTGAATACTTTGTTGAGTCTTTCTTAGGTAGCATATAGATGTTGCCTCGTTAAAAACCTTGCCGGTAAAACCCTTATAGGGACTAAATCCGATCGAAGGATAGAGTGAAACGCATGCTCGAGGGTGTTTTTGAGAATTTTAAATCGGACACCCTAACAGTAGTATCGTTTCAGCATTGATATATTCCAGTTGCTTGGATGTTGTTCGCCTTCCATGGTACCGAGCTTGTAGGACCCTTTGCCGATACTCCGAGGACGCGATACGGTCATTCCCAATTTTGGCCTAGCTTTCCTTCATTAGGGTTACGGGCATTGAGGGTTACTTTTCTTAAGACCAAGTCCCAGACTCGAGATGTCGGAGGTTTGTTCTCCTGTTATAGTACCTTTCGATCCTTTGCTTTTGGGTGGCCATTTGGATCAGCGAGGCTTCTCGCTTTTCATCCAATAGTTCGAGGGCCGTAGTCATGGCCTCGTTGTTCGAGCTCTCAGTGGTGTGTTGGAATCTGGCGCTTGGTTCCCCGACCTCCACTGGTATCAAAGCCTCGGTACCATACACTAGGGAGAAAGGTGTTTCCCCTGTGCTCGATTTTGGAGTTGTTCGGTACGCCCATAGTACATCGGGCAATATTTCTCTCCATCTTCCCTTAGCGTTTTCCAGCTTCTTTTTTAAGTTTTGGATGATGGTTTTGTTTGTGGACTCGGCCTGGCCGTTTGCACACGGGTGGTAGGGTGTCGACAAGATCCTTTTGATTTTGTGATCCTCGAGGAACTGTGTTACTGTACTTCCGATGAACTGCTTCCCATAATCGCATGTTGTCTCGGAAGGAATCCCGAATCGGCACATAATATGGTCCCATATGAAATCAATGAATTCTTTTTCTCTTATTTTTTCGAATGCCTGCGCTTCCACCCATTTTGAAAAATAGTCAGTCATAAACAAAATAAATTTAGCTTTACCTGGTGCCGTTGGTAAAGGTTCGACGATGTCCATTCCCCATTTCATGAACGGCCATGGCGATAAGACTGAATGTAGTTGTTCGCCGGGTTGGTGAATCATAGGTGCAAATCTCTAGCATTTGTCGCACTTTCGGAAGAATTCCTTGGTGTCTTTTTCCATGTTGTCCCAGTAGTAGCGCGCCCTGATTATTTTTCGAATTAAGGAATCTGCACTGGAGTGATTTCTGTAGGTCCCCTCGTGGATCTCCCGGAGCACATAATCGGTATCTCCTGGCCCCAGGCATACAGCTAGAGGGCCATCAAAGGTTCTCCTGTAAAGAGTTCCGTTTTCATCGAGCGAGAATCGGGCTACTTTGGTACGCAGGGCCCTCGTTTCTTTCGGATCCGTGGGTAGTTTCCCATCTTTCAGGTAGTCAATATATTTATTTCTCTAGTCCCATGTAAGGCTAGTAGAGTAAATCTCGGCATGACCTTCCTCGACGACTGATTTGGATAGCTGAACAACAACCCCGGGGAGTAGGTCGTCCTCTTCGACAGATGATCCCAAGTTAGCGAGGGCATCGGCCTCGCTGTTCTGCTCTCGGGGTATATGGACCAGGGTCCATTCCTTGAAACAGCGTAATGTGATTTGGATTTTGTCCAAGTATCTTTGCATCCTGTCTTCTCGGACCTCAACGCTCCCATTTACCTGATTTACTACTAGGAGTGAATCGCATTTTTCACCTCTTCGTGGTCCTCAAGATTGTTTCTTTCACCTCCATTTTCTGAGTTAGACATTTTGATCTGAAATCAAATATCTTGGACAAGAAAAAGCGTGAAGGATAACTTGCATTATGTGGTAAAACCAGCAAGAAAATAATCGCTATTATTTTTAGCCCCACGGTGGGCTCCAAACTATTTACCGTGAAAATGGTAATTAATATTAAATTTGATTGTGTGGTTCTAAAAAAATGTGATTTATTTTTATGCTAGTTGTGAAGCGATGGATGCTAAGTAAAAGGTTAGGAATTAGGATTATAGCTTATAAACGGTATGATAATCGAACCAAACAGTTGGAGATCGGGACCTAGAGCTCGCTTATTCGGGGCCTTGGGGTCGAGTCCTATACTCTGTCGTGGGCAGTCGATGGAGGGCCTAACAATAATGATATATTCGGTGACGGCTCTTTATGGCCAATAATAAGCAATAAATGAAGAACAATAAATAGAACACAATGAATGTAAGCAATAAATGAAAGTAAAGAGCTTAAGAGAATATGTTAGAGAGAGCAGAGAGAATGTTCTTGTGTATTTAGTATTGAGCAACCACCTTTACATAGTGGCAAGGATCCCCATTATATATGAGGGGAAACCCCCAACATAGTACAAATACTTTATTACAAAGATATGGAGATGGGACAGCTAGTTGACGCTATGATTCAGGTCTGAACTTAGTCCACCAGACTTCGTCAGCTCTAGTTATGTGCCTTGGGAACTCCCCACTTTTTCATCACAACCGTTGGTCTGCACTGCCCACTGGTCGAGCGTCGATAGCCCTCGAGGGTGAACCTCGACCATAATCTTGAACCTGTGAAATGTGCTTACGAGCCGTCGCAACGATAGAAAATTGGACCCTCCGATTTCACTGCATACAATACTGCATTTAATGCTTTCAACGTGAAAATACTTGACAACGTGTTATTTTGTCTTTGCATAACCGCATGCTTAATGATAAGTTGGTATTTTACTAACTTATCTTGTCTTTAAGCCTATATTTTTGCTATGTTTGAGTGATAAAACCATTTGTTTAATGTCATTTACTTCTATATTACAGGTTCTATGTGAAGAAACCAAGTGAAACGAGTCAAAAAGAAGAAAATATGGAAAATGGCCTCAGTTGTCGCAAATGCGACACATTTATGGTATATGCGAAGAAAGCAGTCATGGGAATCGCGAGTGTCCAATCGCAATTGTGGAAAAAGACCAATGAAGCAGTTCTCGCAAATGTGAAGAAGACTTCGCAAATGCGAAGTCAAACCAGGCAGTCAACCTTCGCAAATGCGAAGTCTTGATCGCAAATGCGAAGGTCAACAATATAGTCATAGTTTGCAATTGCGAACTTTTGTTCGCAAATGCGAAAATCGTGCTTCAATTCTAGGCAATTATGTCATTGCACATTTTTTGGCCCCAAACCCTTTAATACCCAAACCAGCTCATTTGTAAAATATCTTTTGGTTTACTTTCAGTCTTAGGACTAGAGAGAACAAGGTTGGAAGCTAGGGTTTGCACACACACTTTGGTCTTGAAGATTTGAAGCTTTTGGTTGAGAATTTTTTACCCATTTATGTTCGTTTCTTCATTTCCTTGCTTTGTATTGAATATCTAAGTGTGTAGCATTTTATTCAACATTAGAATCTTGTTTATGGAAATAATCATATTTAAAGTGTGGATTAAATACCTTGTTGTGCTTATGTATTGAATGATTTTTTATCCTTTATGAAGTGAGTTATTGTTTCTTTAATTATTCTTGTTCTTTAATGTTTCCAAAGGGATTAGCTAACCCTAGGACTCACCCATAAGCTCCAAATTAGTTTTGGAAAAGATTATTTGGGGTTGGGAAAGATTAATTAACAAGAACTTGAGGCTTTAACCCTCATTTTATAGATTCTACTTAGGGATAGGATTGAACTACTTGTAGCCATATCCGGGTGTGCTTAATCTCTTAATTGAGTTAGGGATAATTCAATTAGGAGTCTTGTTAGTCTTTGGAAGAAGCTAATATAGAATTATTGCCCGAGACTAATTAACATAAACTCGCTCATATTTGTAAAATCGTGAAATACATTGGATCGTTACTTGAGTGTAATTCCCGATGCATCCATACTTGTAGCCATTGATCATTTTACTTGCTTTCTAGGTTAGTTTATATTTTCGCAATTAGCTATAAATATTTTCTCAAATCAATTCTAAGCGTTTGGCATTGCATAACAAGTTATAATTCTCTTACATTCCTAATCGCCTCCATATTATTCTCTGTGGGATTCGACCCCGACTCATAGTTGGGTAAATTATAATGCATGTGACCGTGTTCATTTACTTTTTGTAGTGGATTTGGACGTCATCACTCAACATCATATTCCACTCGTGCATATTAATACCATTGCGGCACTTGATGAGTGTCCGCGCTCTTCCTAAAATCACCTTTTAAATTATGAAAGGGTTAGTTGCGATAAAACTAGTCGATCAGCGGTGCAATTGATGGTTCCGTGCCTTTCCCTCTCAAGTTGTCCACTTGAGTGTACCAGTCTAGACTCTCCTAGAAACCCCATTTTAAATCAACTGTGCATGCATCATGTCCAAACCTAGTACGAGTTAGAACGTTGTTCGCATAATAACTCGCTAAGGTAAGCCTTGTCCAAAGTCCACCGGGATTTCCCTAATCCCAATGGACACAATCATGATTTGTGCATTATATGGAGAAAACATGCCAGTATGTTGATCATTAACGTGTAAATAGCTGAATCTGGCGGGGGCAAGGGCTAACTTTTTTGTTTGCAGAAAATGAAGCACGAAGCTCCCAGGTTCGGCATGGTCCAAAACATCCCACCACTGCTGCTGGATTGGTGAAAAATCTATTGCTGGATATGCGCTACTTGGGGAACTTGATCGATGGAACCAAGAAGGCATAGCATGGAGAAGGTACCTCTGGGACCAAGTAGATTAGGAATTATGTTTTACTTGCTTTATAGACTCATTTTAGGTTTGGGTTGTTATAAGGCACATGTCATTAGTGACTCTTTATTATCGTTGTTTTAGTAGAGATTCGGTTTATTTTTCACACTAATGAAATGATGCTGTTATTGGCATCAATTTTTCTCCAAATCTATATGTCGCTTATTCCTACCTCGGGCACAATAAGGTCCCCAAATTAAGACGCGAATTTATAATTCCGCAATATGTGTTTAAATACCACAAACATCCTTTTAACACTCTTCACTGACTTGTTTACTTTTTGTTTTTCATTTCTTTATTTGTTTATTCCCATCCCCTAAGGTTGGTTTGTGCATACTGGCATCATCAGCATACCATACCAGATCAAGAGGTCCTCCACCTCCTCCTCCTCAGAACGATCCAAAATGCAAATGAAAAGCTAGAATTGATGATACAAGCAATATCAGGAAAGTCAATGCTACGCATGAAGAGAATGTCGAAACTTCAGATGGACGAAGCACTCCAGCATAAAATGATTTAGTTTTACAACTGGAACAAAAGATACTGGAGTTACAAGGGGAACTTGAGCAGGTCTGGCACTTGGCAAACCTCTCCCTCACCCTGAACGTCCCCGACATCAACCAATAAAACACCAAAAGCCCAGCACCTCCCCAAAATACACCAAACCAGCATCCACAAAATCCTCCCGCACCTCACCAATATTCCACACCGCCTCAAAATCCCAATCCTTCACCAGTATCGACTCCTGCACAATATCATCATCAGCCAACCCAATATCCACAAATCACTACCAATCACACTCCTCAGAACGCATCACAACATATCCCCGATCCTCAAAACTCGACCAACGATCACCACTATACCCAAATTCTTGGGGTCCATCAAAGCAACCCCATATACGTAGAAACCTTACCCACACTCCACAACTCAAGAAGCTTACTAGTCAAGTCTAAGGTGTTGAAGGTGTTAAAGGCGTCAAAGGTTTGAACTATGAAGATTTTTGTATTCAGCCGGATGTAGAACTACCGGAGGGTTAAAAACCTCCCAAGTTCAAAATGTTTGACGGAACAATTGACCCAAAGGTGAATCTAAGGACATACCGCGACAATCTCGTAGGAGTTGGTAAGGATGAAAGAATACGCATGAAGTTGTTTGTGAGGAGCCTCACTGGAGAGGCCCGTCTTGGTAATTAGCCAATATCCAAAGAAGTGGGTTAATTGGGTAAACATGGAGTCAAATTTCATGGATCAGTTCAGATTCAACACAGAGAATCCACCAGATATCTTGTATATACAGAATCTCAAGAAAAAGCCAACATAAACTTTTCGCGAGTGTGCTACTCAGTGGACGTCGAAAGCTGCGAAAGTAAGGCCGGCGTCAGAGGAAGAGTAAATGAACAAATTCTTTGTTCGGGCCCAGGATCCACAATACTATGAGAGGTTAATGGTTATGGAAAATCATAAATTTTCAGACATCATCAAATTAAAAGCGGTATGGTGACAAACTTTGAGGCACTCCAAGCTACAAACAAGGCCTTGCAGTTAGGAGGCATATCCAAGAAGAAGGAAGTAGGGGCCGTGATAGTAGCCCAAGGCCCGAAATCTCCTCTCAGATACCAAACACCTCCACCCACAGATCAACCTTCACCTCCCAGATACCAACAACCCGCCACCACTTACCATACCTATAACACCCAACCTGCATATTACCACTAAACACCACCAACTCGCCAAAACTACCAGAAACCCAAACAAAATTTTGATCGTAGACCACCCAAGAAATACACTCATATTGATTAACTTTATGAAAGAAGGATGCCGGTTATGTCACCCCTATTCCTGCTATTACTATGGAAAATTCTTCCCAGTGGGTTAATCCGACCAAGACATGTGCCTATCACTCGGGCATGATGGGACACACCATTGATGAATGTCGCACTTTGAAGGATAAGATCAGATGCTGATTGACACCAAGGTTATACAAGCAAAAGTGGCTGCACCTAATGTCCGCAACAATCCTCTCACGGATTACAGGGGCGAGGGGGTAAATGTGATAGAAACTGATGAATAATGGGATCCAGAAGGATCAATTGGACTCATTCGTGAAGGGGGTGAAATCACAGTACCTCCATTCACTCTCACACCAATTATAGTGCAAATTCAGTCACCAATTGAGGTTGAAATAGCCACGCCAACTCCGTTTGAGGTTAAAGAAACAACACATTCAACCGCACCAGCTCTGTTTGAGGTGGAGCTGACCACACCCTTCACTATGACGGTAGCACCCACACCATCCATTAATTCTGATGTTGTACCATGGGATTATGCTGCAGAGGCAAGAAGAAAGAAAAAGAGAAAATGGAAGTAACAGGTGCCGCACCAAGGCATCACCAAGACTGGTAAGGTTTACACACCTGAGCATTTGGGAGGAACAAGTAAAGAAGCCGCTCCCAAGCATCCTGTCATTGAAACAGGCCTGGATGAACTTCGGAGAAAGGTGCAAGCAAGAGAATACTCTATCGTTGATCATTTGAATAAACCCCTGCTTAGATATCCATTCTATCACTACAATAGAATTCTGAGACGCATAGGAATGCATTAATGAATGTATTGAACGAGGATTATGTACCCAACAATATCACCAGTGGAGAGATGGACAACATGGTAGGGAAAGTATTGGAGAGCCACAAGATCACCTTTCACGAAGACGAACTACCACCTGGACGACTGAGTCACAATAGGGCACTGCACATCACAGTACAATTTGATGACAAATTAATAGCCAGAGTCCTAATAGATGGGGGTTCTAGCCTCAACATTTGTCCGTTGACTACTTTGAAAAGATTGGGTAAAGGTTTGCATGAGATATGAGCAGGGACTATGAATGTGAAAGCATTCGATGGATCCCAAAGGGCCACGATCGCGGAAATAAACCTGTGCCTGTAGATGGGTCCAACTTGGTTTGATGTTGAGTTTCAAGTATTGGACATATCCGCCACATACAATCTGTTGTTGGGACGACCTTGGATACATGCTACTAGAGCTGTATCTTCTATGCTGTCACACCTCCTTTTCCTACTACACCCCCGGAATAGGGTATAATAAAGAGAGTTATTTCCAACTTGAAGTGACAATCGGAACGGGATTATTTATTTAAGATCAGAGTCGCCACTTGGGATAATCATGGTGTCCCAAGTCATCGATTTTAAATCCCGAATCGAGGAAAGACTGACTCTGTTTTACAGTCAGCGAACCAGAAATCCGAGTAAGGAATTCTGTTAACCCGGGAGAAGGTGTTAGGCATTCCCGGGTTCCGTGGTTCTAGCACGGTCGCTCAACTGTCATATTTGGCTCATTTGTTTGATTTTAGTACATGTTTTAATCTATGTGCCTTTTAACTTTCGAAACGCTTTTATTATTATTATTTTTAGAGAATTGCAACGTCGTGAAAATGCGTCTTGAACCACGTTGCACCAGTGCACCCATGATCGTTAACACATTTCGACTTCGTTGAGATTTGGATTTGGGTCACATAAATGTGCACCCGAATTTAGGGAAGTAATATTAAAGTACGCGCCTAAAGCAGCTATGTGTTTATTATATTTGGGGAAGGCCGTGAAATTTGCTAAGCGGCGTATCCCGAAATCTAAATTTTATATAAAGCATTATCGAAGACCCAGCAACTTATATTTTGGCGAGGCTCGTGTAATTTTTATTCAGGGAAAGGCAGTCTTAAAGCAACTATATTTTTTATTTGTCTCCAGCAGCGCAAGAAAAATCCTAAAGTTTGTTATTGAACTGAAGTAAGTTAAATGGTAATTATGTGTCAAGGCCACCGATCGGGCTCTGAGATAAGCCCAACGAAGGAGTATTGTACCCATGCTCTTCTAACAGGCTGCCAGTTATTTGGGCTCCTGCAAGCTGCCAGTCCAGGCCTAAGCCCAAACGTCCTGGGGATAGGCTATAGGGCCTGGATTTAAATTAAAAGAAGAATTCTGATTCAATTAAACCAAAACTATTGAAATTACTCTACACTCTTTAAATGAAACGACTGATTTATGGGCTATGCATACTGATTTTAAAGGCGTATCAGCATCTAGAATCGAACGTGCATTACACTGAGCTACTGATTTCATGCTTGCGTTATTTGATTTCAAAGTTGTATTTAAACTAATCCTGCTATGCTACTGTTCTAAAATGCCTTAACAAGTACAGAATTCAAAGTCCATAACAGTCCAGATTAACAGTCCAAATGTATCTATTATTCATACACTCAAAACTACTAACTAACACCAACTACATTTATCCAACTAAACAACGTTCAAATGAGCCTAGATTTGGCAGTATTTCCATTTCCACTTCACTTCACAGCTAACATCAAGGTGAGTTCAGAAACGTGTACCTGGGATTTGAATTGAAATAGGAAAAGGAAAGATTAGCAGCAGTAACAGCTTCAGCAGCAACTCAAAGAACCAATTTAAAATCTCAACAACAGACCAGCACAGATTCAGCAATTCAGGATAAATTGGAAAGCCCACAGAGTTCACAGGTCAAACAAAAATGGCACCAAATAACCAGAGATGAACCCAGGACTGACACAACCAGTAAACAAACAACACTCGAACTAAGCAGACCTATGCACACATGACTCGAACAGCTTGTGAATATCATCATTGAGCAGAATCAGATGAGTTCAGGTTATTTCTGATCCTTAATGAGCTAGACAATTGAATTAAGGACTGGAATATGAACGTGAGCAAAGGAGAAATTAATGAAACAGTAATTTTTTTTTGATTTTTTCTATTGTTTTTCAGGAAATTTTGAGAGAACTAAGATCCAAGGAAGGGTTGGATTTCAGATTTCTGATCTGAACCTTGTGGAGAATTCGGGGGATTTTTGATGGCTAAAAAAAACTCCCTCATCAAGGCAAATGAATGCCTATTTATAGGTGAACCTAGGGTCCAATTTCAGATTTTCCTTTTACCCCTTAGTCCCTATTCTAATTTCAGTGTTTACCCTTTACTTTTTGACTTGTTACACAAGTAACTACCCTAAGTTTATTAAAACCTACACTATAGTCCATCCTAGAAGGTTCTATACTTATTACAATCCCTATTCTATCCTTACCTCCCTTCAAAAATTACCAAATCTGATAAAAGTACTCTTTTCCCATGCCAAAACTACCCTTTGAACCTCCTGAAATTACTGGCTAGACCAAAACCCTTTTACTGTAATTGCTGGTCACTATCTTGTTCAGCTATAGCCAAAAGATCCCACCCAATCGAATTGTTGCAC
>NW_017674507.1:0-4484 GCF_001879085.1 Nicotiana attenuata
GGAGTGATCACCCCCCACAACGATGCACTGGTAATATCTTTACTTGTACATGACACTAATGTAAAGCGAGTTTTGATTGATCCAGGAAGTTCCGTAAATATTATACTACTAAGGGTGTTACGTGAAATGCAAG
This sequence comes from Nicotiana attenuata, assembly GCF_001879085.1. Lineage (NCBI taxonomy): Eukaryota > Viridiplantae > Streptophyta > Magnoliopsida > Solanales > Solanaceae > Nicotiana > Nicotiana attenuata. The sequence continues at coordinate 134 of NW_017674507.1, forward strand.
CTGAAGACAAAATGATACCAAAGGCGCATACCTTGTCCGGGTTCGACAATTCAAGTGTAGTAACAATAGGAGAGGTAGTTCTAACAACTTTTGCTGCAGGTGTTGTTAAAGAAACTAAATTTCAGATAGTAGATATGGAAATGGCTTATAATATGATCATGGGGAGACCTTGGATCCATGATATGGATGTTGACCCATCAACTCTACATCAAGTTATTAAATTCCCATCTCCATGGGGAATATGCCAAATCAGAGGTGATCAACAAACATCTAGGAGCATCAATTCCGTTGCAGATTCAATTGTTAATGGTGGAGACAAATAGCAATTACAGAATTTAGGTGAGGGTAACATGGAAACAACCTCACCTGAGCAGAAGCAAACAGATCTGGATTCAAGACCTGATACCATTCAAGAACCGGAGGAGAATGATAACATCAAAACAACGATAGAAGAGCTAGAGGCTGTGGTGTTATTTATACATTGGCCCGAGAGAAAAGTGTACATAGGAGCTAATCTTAGCCCGGAGGTAAAACGTAAGTTAATTGAATTTTTAAAAGCTAATGCAGACTGTTTTGCTTGGTCCCATACAGACATGACAGGTATACCACCGGAGGTGATGACTCATAAACTAAATGAAGATCCATCGTATCCTCCCGTCAAGCAAAAGAAAAGAAAACAAGGAACTTTCAAAAATAAGGTGATTCAAGAGGAAGTTCAAAAATTGCTAAAAATTTGTTCGATTCGCGAGGTAAAGTATCCTAACTGGTTAGCTAATACTGTTGTGGTTCCTAAGAAGAACGGTAAGTGGCGAGTCTGTGTAGATTACACAGACCTTAATAAAGCCTGTCCAAAAGATTCTTTTCCTTTGCCCCACATAGATCAGTTAATTGATGGTACTGCAGGGCATGAACTATTAAGTTTTTTAGATGCATATTCAGGCTATAATCAAATCAAGATGGATCCAGGTGATGAAGAAAAAACTTCTTTTATAACAGACAGGGGGACTTATTGTTATAAGGTAATGCCTTTCGGTCTTAAGAATGCAGGTGCAACGTATCAAAGGTTGGCCACCCAAATGTTTCAAGAACATTTAGGTAAAACCATGGAAGTATACATAGATGATATGCTAGTTAAAACTCAACATTCAGAAGATCATATATCGCACTTATCTGATACGTTTAAAATTTTGCGAAAATATAATATGAAGTTGAATCCAGAAAAATGTGCATTTGGAGTGGCATCAGGAAAATTTTTAGGTTTTCTTGTTTCTAACCGTGGAATTGAAGTGAATCCTGCAAATTAAGGCCATTGAAGAAATTCCAGCTGTACTTACGAGTAAAAAAGAAGTTCAAAGGCTAACTGGGAGAATTGCAGCTTTGGGGAGATTTATTTCCAAGTCTTCAGAAAAATGCTTCAAATTTTTCTCAGCCTTAAAGAAACAGGATCATTTTGAATGGAACGAAGATTGTCAACAAGCACTTAAGAATCTGAAAGTATATTTGTCAAATCCACCGTTGTTGGCGAAACCAAAGGTAGGAGAGAAGTTACTCATATATCTTGCCGTGTCAGATGTTGCGGTAAGTGCTGTTTTAGTCCGGGAGGATCAAGGTAAGCAATCTCCTATCTATTATGTAAGCAAGTCTTTGCTAGATGCAGAAACACGGTACCCGCAACTAGAAAAGTTAGCGCTTGCTTTGATCATGGCGTCTAGAAAATTAAGACCTTATTTTCAATGTCATCCCATTGTTTTGGTTACTGCTTTTCCATTACGAAACATTTTGCATAAACATGAATTATCAGGTAGGTTAGCAAAATGGGCTATAGAATTAAGTGAGTACGACATCACTTATCAACCTAGGACTGCTATAAAATCTCAGGTATTAGCCGATTTCGTAGCTGATTTCAGTCAGGGGATGCAGTTAGAAGCTGAAAAAGAATTACAAGTTTTTAATGGTGCAAACCCGGGGACTTGGACTTTATTCACTGACGGTTCATCTAATGTAAAAGGCGCAGGTTTAGGAATAGTTCTCGTACCACCCACGGGTGAAACTATTAGACAAGCTATAAAGTGTCATTCGATAACTAACAATGAAGCAGAGTATGAAGCTGTCATTGCAGGTTTAGAACTGGCACGGGAACTTGGCATATCACAGATTATAATCAAGAGCGATTCTCAACTTGTGGTTAATCAAATACTAGGGACTTATACAGCCAGGGAAACTCGAATGCAAGAATATCTTGAAAAGGTACGGGAGCTAATACAACAATTCCAAACTTGGAAGGTAGTGCAGATCCCAAGAGACGAGAATGCAGAAGCAGATGCTTTGTCTAACCTCGCGTCTGCAGCAGACGTAGCAAATGATGCAAATGCTTCAGCAATACATCTATTTCATTCCGTCCTCGAACCTGATAAGAATGAGGTAAATTTTAATCATTTAACATGGGATTGGAGAAATGAAATTGTTGCTTTTTTACAGCATGGAACCGTGCCTATTGACAAAACAAAAGCTCATGCACTTCGCAAGAAAGCTGCTCGATATTGTTTGCATCAAGGAAATCTTTATCGAAAGATGTTCGGTGGACCATTAGCAAGGTGTCTCGGACCTTCTCAAACAGAGTACGTGATGAGGGAAATACATGAAGGACATTACGGAAGTCACGCTGGTGGAAGGTCGCTAGTAAAAACATTGATTCGAGCAGGATATTATTGGCCCAAGATGGAAGAAGAAGCGAACGATTTCATGTCTAAATGCGATAAATGTCAAAGATACGGCAATAATATGCATAGACCAGCTGAGTTACTCCACCCTGTCATAGCTCTGTGGCCCTTTATGAAATGGGGAATGGATATCGTAGGTCCATTGCCACAAGCAAAAGGTCAGGTAAAGTTCCTACTTATGCTTACAGATTACTTCACTAAATGGGTAGAAGCAGGAGCATTTAAACAGGTGCGGGAGAAAGAAGTTAAAGACTTCATTTGGAGAAACATAATATGCCGTTTTGGGGTACCAAAGGAAATCGTGTGTGATAATGGACCACAATTCATAGGAGCCCAAATCACAGAATTTTTTCAGAGTTGGCAGATTAATAGGATAACATCTACACCATATCACCCAGTGGGGAATGGACAAGCGGAATCCACGAATAAGGTTATCATCAACAACTTGAAGAAAAGGTTGCAGGATTCGAAAGGTAATTGGCCCGAGGTATTACCTGGGGTATTATGGGCTTATCGTACAATGACAAAAACAAGCACGGGAGAAACCCCATTTTCAATGGTTTATGGTGCGGAGGCTTTGATTCCAGTAGAAATAGGAGAACCAAGCACACGGTACGTTCAAGCAACGGAGGAATCAAATGATGAAGAGATGCGGGTGAATCTCGATTTGTTAGAAGGAAGAAGAGAAGCTGCACTAATAAGAATGGCGGCACAAAAGCAAGTAATTGAACGATATTATAACAGGAAAGCACGACTCAGATTCTTTAAAATTGGGGACTTCGTGCTTAAAAAGGTGTTCCAATCTACAAAGGCTGCTAATTCAGGAAAGCTGAGTCCAACATGGGAAGGACCCTACAGAGTTCGAGATATTGCAGAAAAAGGAGCATACGAATTGGAAACAATGGACGGGAAGGTGCTTCCTTCATATTGGAATGCAGTTCATCTAAAAAGATACTACTTTTGAAAAAAGTATACACGGTCACAGGTATCTCTATGTTAAAATTCATTTTTTAATCTTTAATAATTTTACTAACGATTTTAGATGCTAGGCAAAAACCCTAACTCGTGCCAAATGATGAGTCACGACCTCTACGGCAAAATGGAATATTCTTAAATTCCCAGCCCAGGGTTACAATTAATCTGATGGAAATACACACGGGTTAGGCAGTCTTCATCTCTAATCGCACCTCCGAGTCCCGCAAATTTTTCTGTTTCAGGAAAAGGACCAAGCTAAGAGGAAAAACAAGTGCTCGAGGCTTCATACTTCACCGCTCAAACACTTGGGGGACTGTATAATGAACACAGAACAGATACGTGCGGAAAATAGATGCATAAATCAAGAGACAAGTGTCGAGCAAAGGTTATCGAATCCCAGCATAAGCATACATCATAGTATTCTTTCCCATGAGAACAACAGAGTCACCTCACAAACTCATGAGAACAATAGAGTCACCTCTCAAACCCTTCCTAATACATGAAGATGGGGTCATGACTATATACTGAAACGGGTTATAAGGGAAAACCTTGTCTAAATTATATTTACTTTGTAAAAATCTGTTACAAGAAAAACAGTTACGAGAAAGTTATAGATGTACTTTAATACATGTAATACTCAAAAGCTTGTTCAAGTT
>NW_017674507.1:5192-10586 GCF_001879085.1 Nicotiana attenuata
TATAATTTCAACGTCACTACCTCCGAGCTCGTAGCTGTTTTGAGGAGCATGGGAGATAAGGTACGGTGGCCAAAAGAGATGCGGTCAAATCCAAATAAGCGCAATCCAGATCATTGGTGCGAATTTCACAATGATCACGGGCATAAGACTTCAGAATGTAGATTCTTGCAAAGTGAAGTGGACCATCTATTGAAGCAAGGGTATCTCACTGAGTTATTTAGTGAGAAAGGTAAGCAAGCCTACATGAAAAATAGGCAAGAACCACCAAAGCCCCCATCACCCAAGAGAACCGTGAATGTTATAAGTGGGGGAGAGGATATTTATGGAGTAACATATACGGCTTCAAATAAAGTTTCCAAAGTAACAATCACGCACGGGAAGCGAGTGCGACAGACATTAGAAGATGAAAGTATCACTTTTGATGATGCAGATACAGAAGGAGTAATCACCCCCCACAATGATGCACTGGTAATATCTTTACTTGTACATGACACTAATGTAAAGCGAGTTTTGATTGATCCAGGAAGTTCCGTAAATATTATACTATTAAGGGTATTACGTGAAATGCAAGCTGAAGACAAAATGATACCAAAGGCGCATACCTTGTCCGGGTTCGACAATTCAAGTGTAGTAACAAAAGGAGAGGTAGTTCTAACAACTTTTGCTGCAGGTGTTGTTAAAGAAACTAAATTTCAGATAGTAGATATGGAAATGGCTTATAATATGATCATGGGGAGACCTTGGATCCATGATATGGATGCTGTCCCATCTCCATGGGGAATATGCCAAATCAGAGGTGATCAACAAACATCTAGGAGCATCAATTCCGTTGCAGATTCAATTGTTAATGGTGGAGACAAATAGCAATTACAGAATTTAGGTGAGGGAAACATGGAAACAACCTCACCTGAGCAGAAGCAAACAGATCTGGATTCAAGACCTGATACCATTCAAGAACCGGAGGAGAATGATAACATCAAAACAACGATAGAAGAGCTAGAGGTTGTGGTGTTATTTATACATTGGCCCGAGAGAAAAGTGTACATAGGAGCTAATCTTAGCTCGGAGGTAAAACGTAAGTTAATTGAATTTTTAAAAGCTAATGCAGACTGTTTTGCTTGGTCCCATACAGACATGACAGGTATACCACCGGAGGTGATGACTTATAAACTAAATGAAGATCCATCATATCCTCCCGTCAAGCAAAAGAAAAGAAAACAAGGAACTTTCAAAAATGAGGTGATTCAAGAGGAAGTTCAAAAATTGCTAAAAATTGGTTCGATTCGCGAGGTAAAGTATCCTAACTGGTTAGCTAATACTGTTGTGGTTCCTAAGAAGAACGGTAAGTGGCGAGTCTGTGTAGATTACACAGACCTTAATAAAGCCTGTCCAAAAGATTCTTTTCTTTTGCCCCACATAGATCAGTTAATTGATGCTACTGCAGGGCATGAACTATTAAGTTTTTTAGATGCATATTCAGGCTATAATCAAATCAAGATGGATCCAGGTGATGAAGAAGAAACATCTTTTATAACAGACAAGGGGACTTATTGTTATAAGGTAATGCCTTTCGGTCTTAAGAATGCAGGTGCAACGTATCAAAGGTTGGTCACCCAAATGTTTCAAGAACATTTAGGTAAAACCATGGAAGTATACATAGATGATATGCTAGTTAAAACTCAACATTTAGAAGATCATATATCGCACTTATCTGATACGTTTAAAATTTTGCGGAAATATAATATGAAGTTGAATCCAGAAAAATGTGCATTTGGAGTGGCATCAGGAAATTTTTTAGGTTTTCTTGTTTCTAACCGTGGAATTGAAGTGAATCCTGCACAGATTAAGGCCATTGAAGAAATTCCAGATGTACTTACGAGTAAAAAAGAAGTTCAAAGGCTAACTAGGAGAATTGCAGCTCTGGGGAGATTCATTTCCAAGTCTTCGAAAATGCTTCAAATTTTTCTCAGCCTTAAAGAAACAGGATCATTTTGAATGGAACGAAGATTGTCAACAAGCACTTAAGAATCTGAAAGTATATTTGTCAAATCCACCGTTGTTGGCGAAACCAAAGGTAGGAGAGAAGTTACTCATATATCTTGCCGTGTCAGAAGTTGCGGTAAGTGCTGTTTTAGTCCGGGAGGATCAAGGTAAGCAATCTCCTATCTATTATGTAAGCAAGTCTTTGCTAGATGCAGAAACACGGTACCCGCAACTAGAAAAGTTAGCGCTTGCTTTGATTATGGCATCTAGAAAATTAAGACCTTATTTTCAATGTCATCCCATTGCTGTGGTTACTACTTTTCCATTACGAAACATTTTGCATAAACATGAATTATCAGGTAGGTTAGCGAAATGGGCTATAGAATTAAGTGAGTACGAGATCACTTATCAACCTAGGACTGCTATAAAATCTCAGGTATTAGCTGATTTCGTAGCTGATTTCAGTCAGGGGATGCAGTTAGAAGCTGAAAAAGAATTACAAGTTTTTAATGGTGCAAACCCGGGGACTTGGACTTTATTCACTGACGGTTCATCTAATGTAAAAGGCGCAGGTTTAGGAATAACTCTCGTACCACCCACGGGTGAAACTATTAGACAAGCTATAAAGTGTCATTCGATAACTAACAATGAAGCAGAGTATGAAGCTGTCATTGCAGGTTTAGAACTGGCACGGGAACTTGGCATATCACATATTATAATCAAGAGCGATTCTCAACTTGTGGTTAATCAAATACTGGGGACTTATACAACCAGGGAAACTCGAATGCAAGAATATCTTGAAAAGGTACGGGAGCTAATAAAACAATTCCAAACTTGGAAGGTAATGCAGATCCCAAGAGACGAGAATGCAGAAGCAGATGCTTTGTCTAACCTCGCGTCTGCAGCAGACGTAGCAAATGATGCAAATGCTTCAGTCGTACATCTATTTCATTCCGTCCTCGAACCTGATAAGAATGAGGTAAATTTTAATCATTTAACATAGGATTGGAGAAACGAAATTGTTGCTTTTTTACAGCATGGAACCGTGCCTATTGACAAAACAAAAGCTCATGCACTTCGCAAGAAAGCTGCTCGTTATTGTTTGCATCAAGGGAATATTTATCGAAAGATGTTCGGTGGACCATTAGCAAGGTGTCTCGGACCTTCTCAAACAGAGTACGCGATGAGGGAAATACATGAAGGACATTGCGGAAGTCACGCTGGTGGAAGGTCGCTAGTAAAAACATTGATTCGAGCAGGATATTATTGGCCCAAGATGGAAGAAGAAGCGAACGATTTCGTGTCTAAATGTGATAAATGTCAAAGATACGGCAATAATATGCATAGACCAGCTGAGTTACTCCACCCTGTCATAGCTCCGTGGCCCTTTATGAAATGGAAAATGGATATCGTAGGTCCATTACCACAAGCAAAAGGTCAGGTAAAGTTTCTACTTGTGCTTACAGGTTATTTCACTAAATGGGTAGAACCAGGGGGAATTAAAAAGGTGCGGGAGAAAGAAGTTAAAGACTTCATTTGGAGGAACATAATATGCCATTTTGGGGTACCAAAGGAAATCGTGTGTGATAATGGACCACAATTCATAGGAGCCCAAATCACAGAATTTTTTCAAAGTTGGCAGATCAAAAGGATAACATCTACACCATATCATCCAGTGGGGAATGGACAAGCGGAATCCACGAATAAGGTTATCATCAACAACTTGAAGAAAAGGTTGCAGGATTCGAAAGGTAATTGGCCCGAGGTATTACCTGGGGTATTATGGGCTTATCGTACAATGAAAAAAACAAGCACGGGAGAAACCCCATTTTCAATGGTTTATGGTGCGGAGGCTTTGATTCCAGTAGAAATAGGAGAACCAAGCACACGGTACGTTCAAGCAACGGGGGAATCAAATGATGAAGAGATGCGGGTGAATCTTGATTTGTTAGAAGGAAGAAGAGAAGCTGCACTAATAAGAATGGCGGCACAAAAGCAAGTAATTGAACGATATTATAACAGGAAAGCACGCCTCAGATTCTTTAAAGTTGGGGACTTCGTGCTTAAAAAGGTGTTCCAATCCACAAAGGTTGTTAATTCAGGAAAGCTGAGTCCAACATGGGAAGGACCCTACAGAGTTCGTGACATTGCAGGAAAAGGAGCATACGAATTGGAGACAATGGATGGTAAGTTGTTACCCTCACATTGGAATGCTGTCCATCTAAAAAGATACTACTTTTAAAAAAAAAGTATCCACGGTCAGGTATTTCTATGTTAAAATTCATTTTTTAATTATTAATAATTTTACTAACGATTTTAGATGCTAGGCAAAAACCCTAGCTCGTGCCAAATGATGAGTCACGACCTGCACGGCAAAATGGAATATTCTTAAATTCCCAGCCCAGGGTTACAATTAATCTGATGGAAATACACACGGGTTAGGCAGTCTTCATCTCTAATCGCACCTCCGAGTCCCGTAAATTTTTCTGTTTCAGGAAAAGGACCAAGTTAAGAGGAAAAACAAGTGCTCGAGGCTTCATACTTCACCGCTCAAACACTTGGGGGACTGTACAATGAACACAGAACAGATACGTGCGGAAAATAGATGCGTAAAACAAGAGACAAGTGTCAAGCAGAGGTTATGGAATCCCAGCATAAGCATACATCATAGTATTCTTTCCCATGAGAACAACAGTCACAAACTCATGAGAACAATAGAGTCACCTCTCAAACCCTTCCTAATACATGAAGGTGGGGTCATGACTATATACTGAAACGGGTTATAAGGGAAAACCTTGTATTATATTTACTTTGTAAAAATCTGTTACAAGAAAAACAGTTACGAGAAAGTTATAGATGTACTTTAATACATGTAATACTCAAAAGCTTGTTCAAGTTCATGAAATAAAAACTTGTCAAAGTTGTAGCATACAAAACATGTGTATTCCTATTTCTTTCATCGTATTATGACACCATTATGAAGTTGAGATGTCTTCTTCATTAAGTGTCGATATATAAAAGGGCCCTCTTTTATAAGCCTCATGTTAATAAGTCATGAGAAGAATCATAAAGCATTTTGAAAGTTTAAAAATGCTAAACTGTTCTATAAGTCCTAAAAAGATAAAAAAAAAAAGCAAGAATAGAACATATTGAAGTACCAAGAAAACTTCTTAAAAAAGACTAAGTAAAACTTAGTCAAGCAAAATATTTTTACAAGTGCCCCATTATGATAACTGGGGACTTAACCACCAATTAATATTAAAAAAAAACAACAAAGGAGTGAAATATTCAACTTGTCACTAAAGGGGTTGGAACTTCTGAAGTTGCAATGTCAACTTCATTTTCAGGAGCAGCTGTAGGCACGGTAGCAATTTCTGAAGAAGTAGCGGCAGTTGGGCTTGAAGTGTTTAA
>NW_017674507.1:17041-19105 GCF_001879085.1 Nicotiana attenuata
ACTATTTGGGTGTCACCTCTCCAACGGCAATCACTTCGAACAATCTGAATTAAAGGTTCAGTAATTAAAGAGGGATATTTATCAGCTCTCTCTAATTTAATCACTTGGTCACGAAGGGATTCTTTGTCATGTTCGAAGGATAAATCCGTTGGCACAATTTCTTCAACCAGAGGCTCTTGGTTAGACTCAGAAGTTTCTTTGCCTTTAGAAGAAGATTTGTTAGAAAGAGAGCCTCTAGAGATATTGCCGGAACTAGAAGAAGGAATGATGGAACCAGAGGTACCACCACGAACCAACCCTGTACCCCGAAGCGTACCTCCTCTACCTCTTCTATGTCTAGCAGGAGCATTGGGAAAACTATCAAGAATTGGGACTCTTTTAGGGTTAGGATTCGAAGACGATATAGTGAGAAGGTATGAATTGAAGAAGAAGTGAACAAGAGTTAATAGCAAGAAATTTGGTAAAAAGCTTGTGAGGAAGAAGACAAAGGAAAAAGGGGGCAAGTTTATATATAAACTCAACCGTCGGTAATTAAAAAGTGTAATGATGGAAAGCCTATAATAAAGGCAACTATCACTTCGTGAATAGTGGAGTTAAAAAAGCCTTAGAAAAAGGCTGCAAAATCGCAGAACTAATGAGAAGACGACACGTATATGGTGCATTAAATAGAAGAGACAACTGAAGCGTTAGTACTGTCATAGCATTGATTATGGCAAAAATTCCCTTTTTAATGAAGATCCACTTCCCAAATATTTAATTGATAAATAAATGGAAAGTGGGGGGACTATCTGTATTGGGAAAAAACTGAATTTAAATATTGAAGATGACGTATCATGACACGTGGACCGGTCAAATAGTCAAAGCATGGTAATCAGTTAGAAGGCACGAGCAACAACAGATGCGGGAGAAAAGATACTTAAAGGCACGAGCTATTATTCAGATGAAACGAGACTCGTACCTATTCGAGTCATTTAAAGCTCGAAGATCAGAAGGAATTGAAGACATGAATCTGATAGCGTAAAAGAGTCGAAATTCAACATTAAATGCCAAATACGTTAGAGAATTTGTATTTAACAAGAATGATTGAGTAACGTTTCTTTTAATGTCATTTATTACTCATAATTGCCTCATTAAGACAAATGCATTACACTTTCTCTTAGAATTAACTATAAAAGGAGAAAGTCACAACATCTGTAGGACACGAAATATCATTGAGATTACATTGAAATACAAACTTATTTACTGCTTTATTATTCTCCTAAATTCTTTATTCTTTTCGTCTCCTGATTATCAGTAACCCGATATTTTCTCTTAATTTCTAGTTTTAACTGAAATTCTATTTTTTGGTTAAACAAACATCATGATATTTAACACGCAAAATATAGCGCCATTATACCTGGCGTTATGTGTGTGTTCTCTCGCCTATAAATAACGGGCTCATTGTAGTCATTTTGTGTGCTCAAAATTTACTAAACGCAAATATTTCATTAAAAGAAAGATTTTTTTTACTAAAAGGAAATATTTCACAAATGGCTCAACCTCTTCGTCCACCAATGTGCTACTGTGGAAAAGAATGCGTGATGAAAAGTTGTTGGGAAGGTCGTGATGTTGGACGCCGCTACTGGCACTCTATGAACCAGTTGTACAAGGTTCCCGGCGAACCTATGTGTGAGTTTGATGAATGAGTTGATGAACCATGTTATCAGGAATGCTACAGAGAACAACTGTAATCTCTTCATAATATGTGGTTATGCCAACTGGGAGTCCAAAGAGAAAGCGATAGAATTATTACAGAAATGAGGGAGAAACTGAAGGAGGTAGGAGATAAAAAATGGAGAGCAGAATGGAATTGTGAAGCACAGAAGGAACGTAAAAAAAAATATAAACGGGAACTTGCGGAGGTGAAGGCGAGAGTGAAAGAGTTAGAAGAAGAAAAAGAACAAATGGAACAACGATTTAAGTGGTTGGAGCGGAGAATAAATGGCAGCCGGGACTAAACAATGGCCTGTATGTGTTTAGTGTATTTTTCATATTTCATGTATTTTTATTATGTTGGCATGTTAT
>NW_017674507.1:19130-94237 GCF_001879085.1 Nicotiana attenuata
CGAAATAGAACACATACAAATCAAATAATATGCATTATTATAAAAGTTTCAACTTAAAATAAATCGAAATACCTCGATTTAGAATTTTCGGAAAGCAAATAGATCGAAAATTTGACTCCGAAAGCGTGAATCAACAATAACAAGAAGCTCTACTCGAGTGTGGGACCTACGTTCTTCAAGTTTTATGTGCCGGGGGGACCCAAATTTTTTTTTTTTTTTTTTTTTAGTGGCGGACAGTTTTTGGACAGTGGGGGGACCAAGATAGAGGAGTAAAATAATGCTGAAGAAGAAGACGGGTGAAGAAGATGGAGGTTTTTTTATTGAGGGGTATAACGCCAGGTTTTCTGGCGCTATATCAGTGTGTCAGTATAACGCCAAAAAACCAGACGCTATATATTAACGGTGCAGTTACCGTTATTATATAACGCCAGGTTTTCTGGCGTTATACATAATATGGTAACTTTTTTTTTTTACTACCTATTTGTTGTATTTTGTAGTCCAAAATAAATAACATTTTGGTTTCCTGACTCTAAAAATACCCTGGGATCTAACAATGTGTGAAAATGGTGAAAACTCACGGAGCGTCAGTAATGTAACAGAGTATGATTTATGATTGATTGACGTACGCGCTTTTAAAGAAAAAACGTTTATTTATTTATTTATATCAATCAATTCAAAGATTCCTTATTAAATACATGGCCACTAACAGTTGAAACTTCTTCTCCCTCTCTCGATTTGATCCAAACCCCTCTGGCCATTCTTCTGCTTCCTTTGATTTGGTAAGTCACTCACTCCCTTAAATATTTTCTCTTCTTTATTGAATATTTGCTCTTTTAAATCTTTCTTTATCCCCAATAAATTGTTGTTATTGTAGTATTTACGAATTTGTTGCTGTCTCCTTTGGTATCTTACATTTTGACCCTAATTCTTATTGGTTTCTTGTTTGTCTAAGTCGATTCAAAAACCCTAATCCTTTTTCGTAATGACTTTTTCATGATAAGATGTGAATCGTGGATTGGGTTTGCAGTGCATAGAGGCGGATCCAGAACTTGAACTTTATCGGTTCTACGGATTTGATTTATTTGATTCAAAGTCAATTAGGTGTACTTATTTAGTGAATTCTAGTATACTCCCTCCATTTCATTTTATGTGTCTTAGTTTACCGGGCACGTCGTTTGAGAGAAGTAAGAAAGAATTTTGAATCTAGTGGTCTTAAACAAAAGATGTGTTTAATGTACCAAAATTTCCTTGAATCTTGTGGTTAATTATGTCATATGGAATGTTGGAGTTAAAGAGTTACTAAATATAGAAAGAGGCTAAAAGGGAAAGTAACTCCCATAATTTGAAACAGATGGTACACCAAAGTTATTGGGTTCATCTTAACCTCGTAACTAACACCCTACATCCCATTACGTTGTGTCTGCTCTCACTGTAGTTCTTGTGTCTTTTATTTTTATTTTATTTTTCTTATAACGGAGAAATTCCCGGGGCCAGTGGCGCACGGGTCGAAACTAGATGAATGATTGGTGTGCCCCTCTATTGGGTCGAAACTCTTGGTTTGCAGCAGGGTTCAAACCGGTGACGTGTGCCTAACCCACACATCATGTGCTGCACTTTTACCACTTGATTGAAGCCCACTAGATTGAAGCCGGGGGCCTTGTGCCTTTAATTATTACAAGTTGATTGGCATTCCTATCTCTTTCCAATGTGATTGTGGCTCGCGAGTTCTCGTGATCTTGACTGTTAACTCACTAGAAAAAGAAAGAGAAAAAGTGGCTTGTAAACTTCATTTCGTCTTCCAAATTGTCTCTTATCCAAGTGACGTAACCATTTCAATCTAACTAGTTGAAATCGATTGAAACATTTTTCTTTTGAATCCAGATTAGTCCATTTAATACTAGGATGTTACTAGGCTTGACTATTATCTCTAGTAGTAACTAATAATACGGAGTTATTGTTTTGTTCACTGTGATTATTACTCCTTATAACCCAAATCAGGCATACTCATTGTGTCCAGTTTTCTGTTAAAAAGAGCTTCTCACCTATATCTTTCAATACCTATTTTTTGTGTCCGTATAATCAAAAATGTATTGTGAAGCCTACTAATATATCAAAGAAAAAGATCAAATTTCTTCAAAATATTAACTCTATATTGACTTCTAGACTAAATTCTATTTGAATTTAGTTAACTTTTTTTCCAAAACAAAGAGAACAATTTAATTGGAAAGAGAGAGTTCTTGTTAGAGAGTGAACTGGGTAATTAAACAAAAAAACACTTACATGCATATGCGTCAATTTTTGTATTTATGCATGTCCACATTCATAGATATGGTATTTTAACATTGCTAGTTGCAGCAGTGACTCTGACTGGCACTTGAGCTTGATCTAAATCATTGCCGAGAACTTCATGTCCTTGTTGCATGTAATGATGCATTTTGACTTATTCTACTCCTTTCCTTTTTCTGTTCTGGAGGAGGGATCTGATTCTCTTTGAGTTTTCATTAGTCTTTATGATATTCTACGTTTTGATATCAGTCAACCGACTATGTTTTAATCCCAAATTAGTGGGGCCGGCTATTTAAATCTTTTATATCCAATTCTGCTCTATTTTGGACTGATATTGTACTCCTGGTAGAAGATTAAAATGGTGGCTAGAAATGCAGGCCCTTCTCCATTGGATGCCTTTTTGATTTATTATGTCCACAAATGGTTAGGCCTGAAATACGTGAAGCCTCTAGACGCGTGAGGAAACTAGCGAAGATTTTACTACCATTGGAGGATTGGTTAGCCTTGTTTGTGTTTGTGTATGTAATGACCCAGTTTTAAATTATTGAATTATTGGATAAACATTGCAACTACAAATTCATAACTTACAGAAATTATGATGTCCTACTACATAAGTCTCACACAGTAACTGAACGGAGATATGGTTACAAATCAACTAAGACAAACATGAAAATCTTCAATTACACACTTTAACCTTCCACTGCTTCTTTGGTCGTGAAGATCAAAATTTGAAGCATGAGCGGTTGTGCTATTATCCTCTGTTGTGGTTTTGACTCGAGATCAGGGGTTGTTTTGTTCTTTCAGTGATGCATTAGGGATCATGTGAGCAGAAAATGTTTTCCGCATGTGTTTTACGCATCTCCGAGATGACCATTTGCAGAGAAATGTCATTTCAGGAATCACAAACAAAGGAATTGAATTTGGAAAAATGTCTCACATGTCTCATGTTTCTTCACATACATCCCTCTTTCATGAGAACGATATGTTTAAAGTCTAGTGAATGATTTATCCCTTTCCTCCTCTCTACCAAAAAGCTAGTTCCAGACTACATTAGTGAGATTCTGTTTGAAGAATGATCTCTGACTCTATGTATATTGTTTTAAATGGGAGGTTTATATTGAAATGTTCATTTCGGGTAAGCCTTTTATTTTTCCTTGCAATTGCAGTTGTTGTAAACTAGGTCAGTAGAAGTATGTCAGAGATGGAGGATGTCAAAGACCAAATAGATGGAGCAGAAAAGCCAATGCCATCAACCAAACAGGAAGTTGTGTTCACTTCAAGATTTTTGCTTACCATGTTATATTTAAGTTATGGTACAAAGATTTTGACATATATATTTACCATTTGTTATTATAGGAGGAAGTTGTTAAAAAGAAATACGGAGGAATTATGCCAAAGAAACCACCTCTTATCTCTAAGGTAATGAACCCAATGGCATTACTGTCTCTACACTGCTTGTGATTGCTTGTGCTGTGAACTTCCAATGTCGTGGTCAACTTCTGTCTGTTTTAATTAACCCTTGTTGGTTGTCAGGATCATGAACGTGCTTATTTTGATTCTGCTGATTGGGCTCTTGGAAAGGTACTGTTCCTCTCTGTAGTCGCACAATTTCATTGTAGTTGACTCTTCTTTGTCCATACCTTTATTATGGTGATCTCCCAAGCCTTAATGATTGTTGATGATCACAGCAAGGTGTAGCGAAGCCTAAAGGTCCACTCGAGGCACTTCGGCCAAAGTTGCAGGTATCATGTCAATTCCATGCCGTTTCTTTTTGCCTAGAACTGCTTTTGTTAATCGTTCTCTAGTCCTTTCTGCTGCAAAGCACATTAGAGCTTGCAAAGCACTTTGTTTGTATTAATTTTACTCTATTTTGTTTTTATTTTGTGTGGGTAAATGTGGGTTGTTAAGGAAGCGCCAGATGTACCCTTGGGCTGATGTATTTCGTTCTTATTTTGACTCAACAATGATATATATTCTTTATTCCTTTTTTTTTGTTTTTTTTTTTATTGTGGGTGGGTGGGGGGGGGGGGGTTGCAAATGATGAAAATCTTAGTTTTTTTGGCTGCTTGATTGACATTTATACCTGATGTTAAGGAGGCCTTGACAATGGACAGGATAGTGGTTTTGCATGTTTAACATGTCCTATTAGGGTATCTTTTTGACTTGTGTATGGATGTACAAAATGTGATACATTGCACTTCAAGATGGATGAGAGTGACATGATTGCCCTGTTTGATTCCACGAGTGTTAAGCATTTCCTTTGTGAGCTTTGTCATTCACTTCTGACGTTTCTATCTGAACTTTTCTAATTTAGCCGACGAATCAACAAACTCGATACCGCAAGTCGCCTTATGCTCCATCTGAGGGTGAAGGTATGCAAGATGATTTTCTTAATATATTTACTGTTGCTCCCGTGAAATTTCTGGTTTGGGGATTGACAACCCTATTACAGCTCAAGTAAATGAGATCTGTCCATGAGAATTAAATGGTCTATCCTTTTTTTTTTGGACGGAAGGTGCACAAAACATTCGGGGGTTGATGGCTTAGTTATACAGTGATGTTAATGCATGGATTGTTATACGGAGATTTGGTGAATAATAATATGAAGATTTTTATGTGGAGTATTAATAATATGGGGATTGTTATATGAATATGCATGGATTGTTATATGGTTAATAAATGATATGGGATTGTTAATTAGGGATTATTACCTATTGTGAGGGCATTTTTGTCGTAGATGCTCTTATCCGTGTATTAGCAATACACAGATTACTTATTACACCTTCTATCCCGCATAAATTAGTCATATAATTCCCGTATAAATTATTCCCATACTGTTTATACAACGTTAAGTTTTTGGTGTTAAACTCCACATAAGTTATGTGGAGTTTCTCGAAATCAAACGTTGTATTGGTTATACGGAGATTAACTA
Source organism: Nicotiana attenuata (assembly GCF_001879085.1). Classification (NCBI taxonomy): domain Eukaryota; kingdom Viridiplantae; phylum Streptophyta; class Magnoliopsida; order Solanales; family Solanaceae; genus Nicotiana; species Nicotiana attenuata. The sequence continues at coordinate 24,349 of NW_017674507.1, forward strand.
TTAATGCAGGATTTTGTACTTTATAGCAAACGTTGTATAAAACAACCATACATGCCCTCATTTTTCTTTTACATTTTTTTCTTCAATTATTGTTCTTTCAACTCAAAATCTTTCAAAAGTAAGCAAAAAAAAAAAAAAAGAAGTTATGGACAACATCAGAGGATTTAAAATGAAAATCATGGGTCGGAGATGAAATTGTGTTAATCGGCTGTGTAACTGTCAAATTTGAGTTACCATTACTTTTTCATCATCTGTCTTTAAGTTTTGTAGCCTCACAGTCTCTCTTCCCTCTTCTAGATGGAAGCAATGCGCCACCAGAGGATGCAACTGCAAATGAATGAAAGCGGATAATGGCCCTTCGAGCTTGTGATATTGTTCATTGTTATTACATGTATGAGCAATTTCTCTTCAGTATTAAGAAAGCAAAATCAAAGAGTGAGGTGTTTTCCTGTTTATTTGAGGCAACCAAATCAGTAGCTGTGGTGTTGTAACTTTGGAGTTATACTTTCTGTGATCCTCCATTTATATATGACTTTACAGTTACTGTGTAATGGTACGGAGGTTTGGCTTTGGTAGCAAGAACTGCCTAATAAAAATTGTTATGTCTTTGATGTTACTTGGAAATGTTAGCATTCTTTCTAGAAATAGACTGAAGGTTAAACATGAATGTTAGTATTAGTGTATTCTAGTTCTGTGCATACGAGTAGCAGAAGAAATTAGGGGAAATGCATAAGTTGCGTCCTGTTATTGTCCAAGGTCACTTACACATTATAGTTTACGCCCCCCCCCAAACTTAAAGTTTAATCGACAGCCACTTGAGACATATGTAACCAGTCACTGTGGAAGGTGTTACACACTCGCCCCTTATGTGTTTGCCACATACTGCCACGTTAGATATAATTTGATTTTACCTTTTTCACGTCTTTTTTCTTTATATCAATTTTTATTTTATTTAGTCATTTTTGCTTTCATTTCCGCCGATATCAACGTCGGATGTGCTGCTGCTCGCTATCAATTTTGAGCTGGGTTGTTCATGCCAGTAGATTAGCACTTTTGAATGAACCAATTGCTTTGATGACTCTAACACCAAAGAGCATGATCTCCTTTGCTTCTGCCGCCGATAGTAAGCTACGAAAACTCTTTCGATATGGTGAGTGGGTGGTCTTACATGGCAAAAATTTGCGCGGCGTGGCGCCGCTTCTAGTTGGTCTTTAAAGAATATCGTCGATGTTGACTTTGTTACCAAAATAGGCCATACGTATTTATTAGGCGAGCCAAATGACATATATGCTCTCCGGATATAAATATATATCCTCGCACCGAAATAAGTTAGATTATGTGAGAGCTAGGTTATACCTACATGGTCGAATTGACAACCAATTTAAATATATTGGTAGAATGCGTACACTTTAAATCCTACCGGGTTGTCATAGTCGTGCACATTTGAATAAAATAAGTAGTTTGAATAAAACATGAAACCGTACCGTTTTATCATAACTTGCCTGCGATCCTTCTGATATATTTTTTATTCTTATTTCGTAATTTTAAAATTATAACCTGATACATTTTGTGTGTTGTGCAATAAGATACCTAGGTTAGATACAACATAAAGTCCTATCAATTTGTCATAACTTAGTGCACAGGCAATTCACCGATTTTAGTTGCTCTTGCCACAATCGTATGGTATTTTGGTCTGCATTGTTTCATTAAACGCGTCTATACATATTGGGGTCATTCCAGTAATATTATTAATTTCAGGGACAAATTAAAATCTAAAGACTAGCCCAAAAAAGTGTGAAAATAGTACGGGCGCCTGTTTTCGGATTGGTAATTGAAAAATTGCCAGCGTTTGCAAAGTCATTAAAAAATAGCCATTATTCTGCGGCAACACGGAAAGTTCCAGCATAATATACTGGAGACTGATGCACCTGTGTATGAACTTCCAGCATATTATGTTGGAATTCCAACACACGAAAAGTTCCAACATAATATACTGGAGATTGGAGCACCTGTGTATGAACTTTCAGTAATTATGCTGGACCAGTATATTATATTGGAACTCCAGTATATTATGCTGGAACTCCAGTATATTATGTTGGAATATTTTTTCCGATTTTGAACAGTGTTTTCGTTCGGATTTATCTTTACATGAAAAGTGGCTAAATTTCGATTACTTTTGAAACTGTGTCTATTTTTCAATTACCACTTGTAGATCTGGCTATTTTTTAATTTCACCCCCCAAAAAGTCTCTTAGAGGAATACTATAGTTGAAATCAAATATACTACTACATTTCTTATGTAATTTTTCGGTCTTGATTAATTCTTGACGCAAAAATCTGTTATTACAGTCTGATAAAAATAACTTTTGAATGTATATATACATGATAGTAATTTATTCCTTCTGTATTTAATAGAAACTAGTCTTAGCGTACGTGCGTTGTGCGTGTATCATATCTTGATGAATACAAAATTTTTAAAATGTTATAATGTGTTTCAGTTTATAAACTAAATTTTAAAAACATATAAATTTTAAAAAAATGATGAATATTGATCTTATTTAGCTAGATCAACATTTTTTTTTTAAAAACTGCAATTAAATAAGTATCTTTTTGATATTGTGATGAACTCAATCATTATAAAATTATGAGTAAAAAGATATATTTAAATTATATATCAAGTCTCAATTTATATTCAAGCATTTGTCGCCTATGACAACTTTTTTTTTTGGTTACTTCCTTTTGAATTCTTGGAAGGAAATATAGAGAGAATATCTTACTTCAGCTCTACTCACTTATATGCCCATTAAAATGTAAAATCTCTTGTACCTAAGAGGATTATTAGACGATGCTATCCCAAAAGTGTAAAACTATATTTCTTAATAATATAAGCTACTAAATGCTGCAAAAGGCCTTTTGTCCAAAACCTATACAGGCATATATATAACCAAATACAATAAATTTATAATAAAATCAAATACGATAATAAGACCAAGTACCATAGTTTAAATTAAGCCAGTTGAGTCTCGTCTTATATAAGAGTGGACAATAAAACTATTATCATAATTACTAACTTAGATTGACCCAATCAACTGTTCATCTAACTTACGACATGAAAAAATGGAACAATAAACTGATATTTGACGTGTATATATAACAAAAAATATCTTTATAACCAAAAATCTCACAAATACAATTCAGAATGAAAAAATACACCAGCACGACTCATTTTGATTCAAAGTGCATTAGAAACAAATGAATAAACATACAAAGCAGGTTAAAGGAAAAATAGGAACTTGACTACTGATGTACTTACCTTCAACTAAAAATTTTATAATACACAATAAAAATACAGACATTGCAATGTTGACATTGCATGATACAAAATGCAATGATCTAAAAACCTATGCAAAATTATAAATAAGTAATTTTAAACTGATAATCATACATGAAATATTTTAGTCAAAAATTAAAACTGACAAGCACAAACAAATTTATCTTTCAAACGTCGACAAAAAAAAAATGAAATGTTGGCTTCGTTTTATAGAAGTGTTCCTCCTTATTTTAAATGGTTTTGATTTTACAATTCTAGAAAATAAAATTGACTAAGTTTGGTAAAAGAATTTTAAACCTAAACTGACATTAATTTCTTCATTAAAAATTGACTTTGTATCTTACGGCAATTATGGTAGAATAATATTAAACCTAGTGACATTAATTGCTTCTCCTTATTGGATTCTTATTTGAAAATTTTGAAAAACAAAAATTAGCTTTAAATTGTATCCTACGACAATTATAACCAAACATTAAAAAAAAAAGTAAACATAAACTAACATTACTTGCTGAGCAACTTTGGTAAAAGAATCATAAACCTAAAATGACACTAATACTATGAAAAACCGACCTTTGATAAAATAATATAATAGTAAAACCTAATGTGATATTAATTGCTGAAATTTTGGTTTTTCCAATTCTTTGTGTTTATAATTACAGTTTTATCCGACATAAAATATACTTATAAAGAATTAAAAAAGCGAACGACATTTCACTAAAGGCCTTCGTACTTTTAATATAGTATAGATAGATATAGATAAGATTAAGTGTTCAGTAAAATTACTTCTATGATCGTGCGAAGAAATTTACTAGTTAGAATATAATTCCCGTACAGCCCGGATCCAATTGACATACAAGTCCAATTATAATACTCATAGTCACACGCCACTTTTACGAATTTAAGATACGCTACTGTTTGCCGTGCATGAAAACGAAAGGATTACATTTACTGATGCAAACTACATTTCGATAGACAAACTGCTACTAAAAAAACATGAAGTAGTTAACCACTAATAAGGTAAACAAAAGAAACACAAAAAGCAGAAAAACCGAAAGTAAAAGAAACCTATAATTAACACCACTATAAATTAAAGTTAACTTCACTTAGTCTTGGACTTGTTTTCTTCAGCAACAGTAGTAAAATAACTAACTACAGCTTTAGTTCCTTCAGCAATGCCATGTTTCCCAAGTTCTCCAGGCAACACTATCTTCACAGCACCCTGAATCTCCCTCGACGAAAACGTTGTCCTCCCTACGTACGTTGACAACGTTGCTGCTGCCTGTGCAATTCTTTCAAACATGTCTCCCATCACATTGTCCAATATGGTCATAGCTTTTGATGATATTCCCATATCTGGATGTACTTGCTTCATTACCTTATAAATATATCTGCCATATCCTACTTTGTCTCTCTTCTTTTTCTTCCTCTTCTTGCCTTCTTTTTCATTCTTTCTTGGTTTCTTTTACTTCCATTTCTCTTCTTCTTGTTGTTGTTTATTTTCTTTCTCTTGAGTTTCGTCAGCAAGTGGTGTGACAACTACTTGGATGGTTTCTTCTACCAATTCCTTGGCTGTGACTGTGGTATTCTTTTGTTACTCTTCTTTGGTGCCATATTGATTTGAGATGGTGTTTCTTGAGATTACTGCAGGATTTATGGAGTGAGATGTTCAACTGTCAAGAGCGAACAGTTAAAGATTTCGTGGGTGAAAAGCGAATATGGTAAAAGACGAATATGGCGGAGAAAGTTAAAGATTACGTGGGTTAAGTATGGATATACACCAAGAAAACGGTTGTGGCATAGGAGTCAACATAAATTCTCTCAAGGATCAAATATATCCCTTTACTTTCGGATATTGTCTATATTTAACCTCCATTATACTATTCGGTTACCCCTACCATTATGTCACGACCCAAATCTTCCCCCGAAAGACATCGTGAAGGCACCTAGTCTCTACGACTAGGTAAGCCTAACATTTGCGGGATAACGAAAATGAAGAAAAAACAAAATTTAACAACTAACTGCAACAGATAATTAAATAACCGATAAAAATGCCGCTCAGCATGTACAATAACCAACACTCGAGTATACACAGTATTCCCAAAACTCGGAACATCGATAAGTCACAAGCTACGGAAGAAAACTAGTATCTCTATGCACCAGAGTCTAAGACAAAGTACGGAAAGGTAAATAACATATGAGGGAATAGAGGGGACTCGAGGTCTACGGACGCGACATATATACGTTGAAGTCTCCAAACTGTCACTGCTCACTGATGACGTGGCTGAAAAGAAGTACCCGGATCTGCACATAAAGATGTGCAGTAGAGTAGCATGAGTACACCACAACGGTACCAATAAGTGTCACGATCCAAAATTCAACTAGTCGTGATGGCACCTAACCCAACCTGCTAGGTAAGCCAATTAACAACTACCCAATTCCAATAAAATCTAATAAGACAATTAAAAGAAAATATCTGAATCTTATACATTTCCCAAGGACTGGCAGTACAAATCATGAGCCTCTAAGATCTGAATTTACAAAGTTGGTATGAAATAAATACATCATCTGTTCGAAATGTACATAAACAGATTTTTATAAGTCAATGGCTACCATGAACAAGAGGCAGCTACATCCGGAGCACAGGTACGTCTTCAATTCCGGCTTCTGTCCACCGCATCAACATCAACATCCAACATCTGCACGCAAGGTGCAGAAGTGTTATATGAGTACAACCGACCCCATGTACTCAATAAGTAACTAACCTAACCTTAGGTTGAAAGTGGTGACAAGACTGAACAAAGGTCGGGTCCGACACCAATAGCCAACAACAATTCATAACAACATAATGCAAGTAATAAAAGAAGTATCTCAGAAATAGAATGCTCAGCCCGTTCACAGTTCCAGAAAATAGGCATGCTTTTCAAGTATCTTAGTGAAAACCCAAATCTTTTACCGAAATTGCCAAAAATATGAGTAAGCTTGAATACTTTGATTTTCCCAAAAATCCTTTCAACAATAAATAAGATGTTTCATTTTCAGATCGTGTGAGGAAAGTACATCTCTATGCCTACATGTCAAGATACAGGTAAAATCATGAATGTCACCAAAATCGGGTAGCAGAAGGAAATACATCACTAAGCATGTATCTCAAGTGCGCATGTCAAATGCAATGTATCTCAGTGATGAACTCATGTACTCACACTCTTAGAGTACTGAATCTCACTGTCTCGCATTCTCTCTCACATGCTCAATACTCACCACACTCAGTTACTCAGCACTATACAATACCTGCTGTGGCGTGCAACCCGATCCACATATAGATATCCATAAGTCCCGTTGCGGCGTGCAACCTGATTCCCCCCCCCCACACACACAACACACACACACACACACACACACACACACACACACACACACACACACATAATATATATATAATATATATATATATATATATATATATAGCCATAAGGCCCATTGCGGCGTGCAACCCGATACACATATATCTAGCCATAAGGGTCTTTGCGGCGTGCAACCTGATTCACATATATATAGCCACGAGGCCCGTTGCACCGAGCAACCCGATCCACATATATATACGCTCACTAGAGGTGTGTACAGATTCCGGAGGGGCTCCTTCAGCCCAAGCACTATAAAAAGCCAATCATGGCATAAATCAGTAAAACATGCTGCGGCATGCAGCCCGCTCGATGTCCTCACCATCATGCCCTCGACCTCACTCAGTCATAAAACTCTCCAGTCTCTTGGGCTCACAATGCCATGAAACTAGCCCAAAAATGATGATATGATGTGTCAATGAATAACAACAGAGACTGAGATATGATATGAAATGAATGAACATGACTGAGTATGAAATTGCAACGTAAGAAAATTATTCAATAGCAGAAATGACCTCAATGGGTCCCAACAGAATGAACATGTAGCCTACACATGGCTTCTAACATGGATCAAGGTTTAATAGCTCAAGTACTTAGAAATTTCATGGTTACAGGTAAGGTTAGGTAACTACACGTACCACAGAAATAGCGGAGTCACAATTCACATGGTGAACGCCCTCGCACCCGTCACCTAGCATGTGCATCACCTCCACACAAAACAAATAACACGTAATTTGGGGTTTCATACCCTCAGCACAAAGTTTAGAAGTGTTACATACCTTGAACAAGCCAAATCCGATACCGAGCAAGCCAAACGATCTCCAAAAATGCCATCCCACGCGTACTGACCTACGTCTGGCTCAAAACTAGCCAAAAGAAACTCAAATACATCAAATAATTCCAAAGGAAACAAACCTAATCGATAAAGGTCTAATCTTTAATCAGAATCTCAAAATCGACCAAAAACTCAAACCCGGGCCCGCGCCTCGAAACCCGACAAAACTCACGAAATCCGACAACCTATTCAATTACGAGTCTGACCATACTAGTTTCACTCAAATCCGACTCCAAATCGATGTTCAAAACTCAAAAATTCACTTTATGAATTTTAGACAACCCCCCCCCCCCCCCCCCAAATTTCACTTTTGAAATCATCAACCAATTGCCAAAAACGAATATAGATTCATGAAATATAATAAAAAATAAGTAGAGAACACTTATTCCAATCCATGTGGTGAAATCACTTCAAAAATCGTCCAAATCTGAGCTCCTTAACTCAAAATATGACCAAATGAACAAACCCTTGATTTATATGCTTCTGCCCAGCTGTTCTGTCGCGATTCTCGTGCCAAACGATCCTGAAACACACTTTAATCCCTCCAATGGATTCCTTGTGAAATTCCAGTCAAGTTAGGCTTTTAAATCACTCCATTTGACCTTATAATGAAGGAGATATGTTGGTTTTAATATTTGCAAATAGTACCGATTTTTAAATACGAAGTCAATGGTAATTTCGTAATTAATCTGAAAAATGCGGTAACCAAATTCTTAGTAAAATGATCATAAACTCCTCACACGATGTCCAAATTCGATGATTCTTTTTGCTATGGCTCCGTAATTACTATACGGATCTAATGATTTAATCAAAATAGAAATTGGAGCTCATTTACTTAATGTGGTACCATTTATGCTTGAAGAAACGACGTCGAAACATAAAAAAACAAGCGCAACACAACCAAATCCATCTGAAACAAACCGGAGCCTCTCGGGACCCGGTCCGAACATACCAACAAGTCCTATAACATAACACGGACCCACTCGAGGCCTCAAATCACACATAACAACATCGAAACGATGAATCACACCTCAAATCAAACTTAATGAACTTTTGAACTTTCGACTTTCGAAAACTCGCGCCGAAACATATCAAATCAACTCGAAATGAACTCAATTTTTGCACACAAGTCCCAAATGACATATCGAAGTTATTCCAATTCCCGAAACCACAATCCGAAAACGATATCCTCAAAGTCAACTCCCGATCAAACTTATGAACTTTCCAAACCTTTGAAATTTTTTAACTTTCGCCAATTTGTGCCGAAATCTTCTAAAGACATCCAAATGAAAATCCGGGCATATGCCCGAGTCCAAAATCCCCATCCCAACCTAACAGAATCATCAAAACTCCATTCCGGGGTAAAATTCACAAAAGTCAAATTTGGTCAACTCTTCCAACTTAAAGCTTCAACAATAAAATTCATTCTTCCAAATCGATTCCGAATAACCTGAAAACCAAAGCCGACGATTTACACAAGTCATAATACATCATACGATGCTTCTCAAGACTTCAAATAGCTGAACGGAATACCAATGCTCAAAACGACCGGTCGGGTCGTTACATCCTCCCCCACTTAAAATACGTTCGTCATCGAACGTGCCAAGAGTTATTTCAAAGCCATCAAACTGCCTTGTAACCTTATCATGCACATACCCGGGGGTGATCCCATGTCACCCTAATCCATATAGGCCCGACCATGCAACACAACTAAAGATCTTTAATCCAACCTTAGCCCATAAACCTTGGAACCCAATTTCCAATATTCGGAACCTTACAAGACCCGAATATCGCACCCACACACCGTGTAGGTCTGGACAAGCTGTATCAAGCCATAACCATAGCCCAAGATGCAATCACATGATATACCACATAACTCAAATACTCATAGCAATAATTTCCGAACACAATACTGCTCGAAACATACCCAGTACTGGTAATAAACCTCTTATCAAACAAAACCTCACTCTACTGACAAGCCACACCAATATTACACAGATCCACAAACCGTGCAATCCGTGCACCAATACACAACAATTCAAATGTTCTCAATCATGAAAAATGACTCAAACGAGAGAACCGTCCCGCAGGCTCAATAAGTACCGCCACAACGAAATGCTAAAAAAACCATCACACACGATAGAATATAACACACAAACCTAACACAAAGGATCATATCTCAACATAACTCCGCTACAATGCGTGACCCCATCCAAATATTGGTCCATATGCAATACTTCAAGCCACCCTGCTCAAATCAATAACCACGCGCACTTCGACATCAAGTAACCAAGGTGCATTAGCATAACCACGTAGAAGCAAATAACGCAATGCCACACAAGCCCGAAAGAACATAACCAATGCGCAATTAATCATGCAACACCCAAATACCCATTTCGCTCAAATTGCGCTATAAGGCCAATAGAACCGCACCATATGTGCATATAACCAACAAATCACAACCCATCGTAGCATAGACAAGTAACACATAGATCATATCAAAACATGAATAAGCTCAACTCTAACCGAATGACACATCCCTTAATAGTAGCAGTACAGAGTCAACTAATCCGACTCAGTGTAGAATACACATCCTCATTGGGCCTACCAATGGCCCCCAGAACAATCCTGGTCATCCACAAATAGATACATAACGCTCCGAAAGTCTACAATCACTGAACCATAACATATACTATCATCTGGCTAGCTTTGGCCACATCTCTACCGTCCACAACCACAAAACAATCTGATCCTGAGAACTCCCAGTCTCCAAATATGTAGAACGCACGAATCACCAGATCTGATCCCAACTCCACCGCCCGAATGTCTAACATATCTCTCAAACACGATCATCCCATGAGGAATGCTTATCAAATTCTTCTGTGCCACATAGCAATATCTGAAAATCGGCAATCGAAACCAGGAGAGTGCCGCAATACCAATGAAGTATCCATAAATCAAAATACAGTGCACCTTCTAAAATGTACACTCTCCTCAAGCAATGCCAAATAATAATATCATTCACATAGTCATCTAAAACCGTCCATGTTGCCTAAGAATTTATGTCATTCCCTTGAAAACTGACTCGTGACCTTGCACATACAAATATCGATCCCACGCAACACACCACATCTATCATGCCATCATAAGAAAAGTACGAGAATCTCATTGTCACACCTCCTTTTTCACTACACCCCCGTAAAGGGTATAATAAAGGGAGTTTTTCCAATTAAAGGACAATCAACACGGGATTTATTATTAAGAGATTCAGAGTCGCCACTTAGGAGATTTATGGTGTCCCAAGTCACTGGTTTCAAATCCCGAATCGAGGAAAGGGTTGACTCTGTATTAGAGTCCGCGAACCAGAAATCCGAGTATGGAATTCTGTTAACCCGGGAGAAGGTGTTAGGCATTCCCGAGTTTCGTGGTTCTAGCACGGTCGCTCAACTGCTATAAGTGGCATAATTATCTGATTTTAAAACAATTTTAAACCTATGTGCATTTTACTTTTAACCGTTTTTATTCATTTTAAAAGAAGATTTAACGTCATCTAAAATATGTCTTTGGATCACGTCACATGAAATGCACCTGCAATCCGAAACACATTTTATTCAACGTTATAAGGATTTGGATTTGGATCACATGAAATGCACACCCGAGTTTAGGAAGGTAATATTATTAAAGTACGCGCCTAAAGCAACTACGCGTTTTTAGCTTTGCGAGGGCCATGAAAATTTGCTAAATGGCACGCCTCGAATTCTAAGGATCAATACAAGATTAATTAAATGAGGGCCATGCAATTGTCATTTTTGTTTGGCATAGCGCACCTCAATTCTAACTTTAAAAGGGTGCTCAAACTAGGCTTCGGAGGGCCATAACTATTTTGTGCTATTTAATTATGGCTCACCTCAATTTATTAATTAAACGATAAAGAGAGGTCGTCGCCGACTAAAGCTAAACACTTGGACCAAATTAAAACCCATAGTCTTGTGTTGTGAACTATATTATTATGCAAGGACTTGGGCCCAACAGTTGGCCCTTCATATGTAAAGAAAGAACAAGGTAAAAGAAAACAAAAAAAAAACAAAGGGGCTTACATCCCCAGCCCAATGTGAGTTCCGAATTTGGAACCTGAGCAATACTAAGTGCGGGACTCGAGATCGAGTCTCCCAGCACGTGAATCATCCAATTATATGGGAATCAGTGTGAGCCCAGCTCTTGCTAATAGAATGAGTACTCCACAATAAACTTGGCCATCTGTGGTTCAGCAATTTGGCCGGCCCCCAACCTAAACCTTAGGATCAAGTCTTCAGGCCCAACTACCACTTACATTTTAATTAGAAACCACATAAAAATGAAATTGAACACTTTGTTCTTTAAGTGTTAAACCATTAACTGAACATTGCAAGCCACGATTTCCAATTACACATGCTCATACTCAAACCAAAATGAACTAAATCTATTGTTTGAAATACTATGGATCATTTTTCTTTAATCACAATTATGATACCCAGAAATCCAAAAAAATACTTTTAGTAAAACCAATGGCTGAACATATGATCAACTGAACATGACTAACATATTGTCAAACTAAAGGACGCCCTAGCAGCTGAGTCCAAAAACCATTTACAATCACTAGATTTCTCAAACATGCATGTGTGACTTGAACCTATATAACAACTGTCCCTTTAGCTTTACAATAGTCCCAAGTCAATTACAAAAGGACTTGTTTACTTAACACAGAGATCAACTAATAGTATGGCATGCCAAATAAGAAAAGAAATTCCAAGTAAAACATAGTTAAACCAAAAAACAATCGAAATTATGCTTCAAAATCCTTCTTTCTCATTTATTCTTCAACTCAAAGCTTCACACAAACATGTGGAGTTTCAAGAGATATGTACCTGGAAGTAAATGAAATCAGAAAATGAAGAAACAACAGGAATATCAGCAGGCAGTCAACAGCAGAAACCAACCAGATTCAACAATTAAACCCAGAAATCCACTCAAAAAACCCAACGGAAGATTAATCCTCAACCAGCTTGAATCAAAAAACTTTTAACAACCAAACATCAATCCATGGTGAATATTAGGATAGGAACTTTTGTTTTTCAGAAGTAAAAAGATCACTGAAATTTCAATGGAACAGTAGAAATCTTAGCCGTTTGGTATTTTTTGGAATTCTATCTCTGAAAATATCTCAGCCTCAAGTAACAATGCCTTTATAGGCAAGTTACTAGGGCAGCAAATATAAGCCAGGTTTTGCACTTTAGACCTTTTTTAATTTTCCTTTTTGCTAACTAGTCCCTCATTTTCTGACTTTCTAGCCAAGCTAGTCTGATTTTGCAGCTTCTAGGAAGCTTCTTAGGTGGTTACTGAGAGATTCCCTCAGTACTTAACCCAAACCACCCTTAGTTACCCCTGAAATTTACCCTTGAGTCTCAGATGGGTTATGGGTCAAGTTGACCCTGGGCTGACCCATTAGAATGAACCCCCTTTTCCCTGGTCCTTTGGTTCAATCAGCAATCAAATCCAGCCCATCAAAGCCCAAACAAAATTCAAACCCAAAAATGGTTTACAAATTTTAAATGGATTCGAAGTGAAATCAGAAAAAAGAGATTTAAAGTTAATCAAGAGAACTAAAACAAAAATCTGAAACTTAAATGACTTAAATAAAAAACAAACATTGCAAACGAACAAACCAAACTCAATCACAAGAGAAAACTAGAAAGCTCGGCACATCACGAATATCAAACAACTAATGAAAGAAAAGGAAAACCTAAATTCAGAACTTGAGCTTTTCCTAAATTCATCAGGAGAAAACTAATTGGAGAAGGGTAGAAGAAAGAGAATGGGACCAGATGGTAAAATAATAAAAGGTAAACAAAAAGAAAAGGTGAAGAAAACTTACCGATTTAAAACTGAACTGGACTGACCTTCCAAATTAAACCGCAAGATAATGTCAATCATCTGTTCCTTGTCAAGAACAGACAAATGATATTATTTCGCGATGAAATTGGACCTAAAACTTCATGAGACAGGACCCTTGATCTTGCATGCGTAGTTTCAATTTTAGGCTTTTAGGGCTTAAACCTTTGATTTGATATTCGAACCGCTTCGGAGGTGTTTGAAGGAAACTGAGTTGGGATTTAGAATGAGGGAGGGAAAGAGGTATCAGGGTGTTGATTTGGGGTCGAACAGAGGCGGCGCCGCCACCGGGGAAGGTTGGGCGGCGCTATGGTTTCGATCTTTGATCTAAAATTCGAGCAGTTCTGGAAGGATTTGAGAGGAGTTGTTTGGGGATTTGGGATGTGGAGGTGGAGGAGAGTGTTTGGTGTTAGTTTAGGGTCAATTTGTGGTGGCGCCGCCACCGGTGGTGGGGGATCTCTGGGCGGCGGCTAGGGTTTGTTGTCTCTTAAGAGGGAATTGGGAGAGATGAGTGAGGGGTAGGGGGTTGTTCAGACAGTTATATACCTGAACGACCTCACTTCCCAGCCGTTGGATGAGAAAAACCTCGACGGTCCAGATGGCTTGTAACCTAAACGGGGTCGTTTGGATGGTAAGGGGAGGAGGCGGACCGGGTTTTGAGTGATTGGGCCGGGTATTTAGGAGTTTGGACGGGTTTCAATGACAGAATTCACTTGGGCTTGGGTAAATGGAATTAAATCAGCCCAAATGGCCTCAGCCCCCTTTTTTATTACTCCTTTTCCTTCCCTTTGTTTTAAAATCCATTTACTTCTAAATTCTTTTCCTTTTTCCAAATTTAAAAATAAAAACCTAAATTAAATCCTAAAACTAAATTAACCTATCAACAATATTAATTACTCAAGCATAGTATTTACAAAATTAATTAACTCCTAATTTAGAAGAAAAACCACAAAATTCGAAATTAAAGAGAAAATGCAATATGAACTATTTTTGGTATTTTCTTTCATTTTTTTGTAACATTAGTTAAATAATTAACCTAAAAAATATAAAATTGGGTCCTAAATGCAGATGCACTATTTTTGTATTTTTTATGAATTATATAAATTAAATATGCACACAAAAATGCAAACAAACACGAAAATTATGCAATTAATTCCTAAAAATCAAATAACTAAAAGAAAAATCCTAATTTTAAGAATCCTGTAGGAGTAATTCACGCGAGGCAAAAATCACGTGCTCACACTCATAATCCACTCCAAGTCACAAGCAAACTACATACTCAATTAGCCAGGAACCTTCCATTTGATCTCCTCTAGGAGAAAATCACAATACGCAACATGCTTCACACACCAGTAGGAAATATCCACCTCGAACCGTGATAGAAATCATCGAGAACCCTTTGGAATCCATTTGCACATAACCAGACCATCAGAACTGACTCTCTCTAACTCCACCAAGACATGCGGATCGCCAAAACCCAAAAGCATTGCCACGAAGCACCTATAGAGACTCACCACGTCGTAAGAACCAAAAGAGCCAATTATATCCATTACCATGCTGATACAACCTATTACCAAGCTGCCCTATTTCTTCGAGTTCCTCCGGATTACCCTCAAGTTGACACTTCTCCTCATCGGAACACCATGATTCTTACCCAAAGTTCACCACACAAGAGATCCTAGTATAAAACCACTATGCCCTAAGGCCCATAAGCCGCTGAATATTTCTCTGCACCCCAAAGTACCACAACCAAGATACCCACTCTAAAGAGACCCTCTACGAATCTAAAGTTATTTGCTTCACCTTCCTGATACTGATATGTAGAATCCATAAGGATATAGAAATACCGCGAGTCTCGACACCATCCAATGTAAATCTCAGTTTCTAGCCATATACAAATCCTGAAAATTCCCAATTGCTACATATAAATCTTGAATCCATTAGAACCATTTTAGAGAGTTTTCACTTTGCTCAAATCTCAATTAAACTGACCAAAGGGACCAGACAACCTGTGCCCATTAGCACACCAACACCCTAAGAAGTAATCCACACCTCTAAGCAACTGAGTGAATCCCTAATCCATGCGCACTACATCCGTCACGAATAACAAACTCAAATCATCCCGTGACATCCCTTGCTTAATTCATCCTCAAAACCAACATTTGCAAGTCATAACCGATCCACAAGTATGCCTCAGACTGAAACCGATACGATACATAACCATACAATCAAATCATCGATAGTAGACTCCCCCACTTAGCTCAAAGCCATGAAATAGAATATCTGATAACTTACAATAACCATACCCCATTACTGCAGTGAGATTCTACTAAATCCTTCATAAGCTCGTGTAACAAAAACCATCTAATACTTTAAATTATCAAGAAATCTCGCATCCACCCTTGTAACAGTCAAGCCAACTTCCACAAGTGGTCCAAACTCAAATTGCAACACATATAATTCGCCGGTAAAGGAGAACTCTCTACAAAAACAACATAGGGATCACGCAACCTTAGGACACCCCGAAGGAGATAACCCACTTGCTTTGCCTCAAACTGACATCTCTCTATACCCTTCCACAGTCACAATTACAACGCAATCACTTAACCTTCCTGAGTCTGAACTCACAACAAGACATGAAAATCTACTTCACTCCATAATTAAACAACATGAAAAATCCCTCAACACACCCACAACTCGAGCCAATACGTCAAATCAAGACAGAAATTAAGCACCCAATAGTCCTTTTTACATCTCACACAAACTCTTCTCGCCACATTCAACTTATATGAACACATCTCGCAGTCACATCATATTCATCACGTAGCCATATAGCCACTCATTGAGCCACAAATTCCACTCATAGGGACACTACCAGACGTATAAGTCCAAAAGCACATGCTCACACAGCCGAAATTCCCATGCTCAAGCTACAGTCAAAACCCAGCCTCAAGTCCTCCAGACTGGCCCATCATCAACATACCTAAATCACATCTTGCACTTCATCTAGGGAATCACAAGCCTCGATGCACAACTGATACCGGGAGCTCATATGCACATACGAATACGTCGAAGAAATTCAAAGAGTTACGCTTCAAGCTGAATCAATGCCGCACGATAAGGAAAGAAAGATGGGAAATATATATCCTAAATGCCCTGTAGCCGCAAGAAGATAGGTATGGACGTCATCGTACCGATCCGCAAGACTCTACTAGACACTTGCTCATGAGTTGTAGAACCTATGAACCTAGAGCTCTGATACCAACTTGTCACGATCCAAAATCCAACTAGTCGTGATGTCACCTGACCCAACCCGCTAAGTAAGCGAATTAACAACTATCCAATTCCAATAAAATCTAATAAGACAAATAAGTAAAAGAAAATATCTAAATCTTATACATTTCCCAAGGACTGGTAGTACAAATCATGAGCCTCTAAGATTTGAATATACAAAGTTGGCATGAAATAAATACATCATCTATTTGAAATGTACATAAACAGATTTTTATCAATCTATGGCTACCATAAACAAGAGCAGCTACATCTAGAGTGCAGGTACACCTTCAATTTCGGCTTCCATCGATCGCAACAATATCAACATCCAACATCTGCACGCAAGGTGCAGAAGTATAGTATGAATACGATCGACCCCATGTACTCAATAAGTAACAACCCTATCCTTAGGTTGAAAGTAGTGACAAGCCAGAACAAAGGTCGGGTCCGACACCAATTTCCAATAATAATTCAAAACGACATAATGCAAGTAATAAAAGAAGTATCTCAGAAACAGAATGCTCAGCTCGTTCACAGTTCCAGAAAATAGGCATGCTTTTCAAGTATCTCAGTGAAAACCCAAATCTTTTACCGAAATTGCCAAAAATATGAGTACGCTTGAAAACTTTGATTTTCCCAAAAATCCTCTCAACAATAAATAAGATGTTTTATTTTCAGATAGCGTGAGGAAAGTACATCTCTATGCCTATATGTCAAGATACAGATAAAATCCTGAATGTCACCAAAACCGGGTAGCAGAAGGAAATGCATCTCTAAGCATGTATCTCAAGTACGCATGTCAAATGCAATGTATCTCAGTGATGAACTCATGAACTCACACTCTCAGAGTACTCAATCTCACAGTCTCGCATTCTCTCTCACCATGCTCAATACTCACCACACTCCCAATCACTCAACACTATACAGTACCTGCTGCGGCGTGCAGCCCAATCCACATATAGCCATAAGGCGCGTTGTGACGTGCAACCTGATCAACATATAGATAGCCATAAGTCCCATTATTGTGTGCAACCTAATCCACATATATATAGCCATAAGGCCCATTGCAGCGTGCAACTCGACCCCCCCCCCCCCATATATATATATATATATATATATATATATTTGTATATCCATAAGGCCTGTTGAGGCGTACAACCCGTTCCACATATATATATATAGCCATAACGGCCGTTACGGTCATCGGCAACCGACTCGTACANGCGAACGCCCAAACGCATACGCGATGAACAAATCTCAGGCCTCCCAAATTCCTTCTATGCGAACGCGGGGGACCTCCCGCGATCGCGAAGGTCAAAATTACATTTCTACATTTTTTCCCAAGTCCAAAACTTCCCGTTAGCCATCCGAAATCACCCCGAGGCCCCCAGGACCTCAACCAAAAGCACCAACGCATCCTAAAACATCATTCAAACTTGTTCCAATCATCAAAATATCTCCAACAACACCAAAACCATTAAATTACATCGAATTCAAGCCTAAGTTCTTCTAAAACATCCGAAATGCTCTTTCGATCAAAAACCCGACCAAACGACATCCGAATGACCCAAAATTTTGCACACACATCACAAATGACATAACGAAGCTACAGCGACTCTCGGAATTCTGTTCCAACCCTCGGATCAAATTCTCACCTATCAACCGAAATTCGCCAAAATACTAACTTTGCCAATTCAAGCCAAATCCTTCCACGGACTTCCAAAATGCATTCCGATCGCGCTCCTAAGTCATAAATCACCCAACGAAGCTAACCAAATCATAAAAATTCCGATCCGAGCTCATATACACATAAGTCAACTCTTGGTCAAACCTTTCAAATTCAAAGCCTTCAACTGAGACTCTTCTTTCAAATTCCATTCCGATTTTTCCCGAAAATCAAAACCAACGATCTACATCAGCCATGATACATTACACGGTCCAAGTCATGCCCGAGAACTGGCGGTCNCCCCCCCCCATATATATATATATATATATATATATATTTGTATATCCATAAGGCCTGTTGAGGCGTACAACCCGTTCCACATATATATATATAGCCATAAGGCCCGTTACGGCATGCAACCCGATCTACACACACACACACACACACACACACACACACACACATATATATATATATATATATATATATATATACACACGCTCACTAGAGGTGTGTACAGACTCCAGAGGGGCTCTTTCAACCCAAGCGCTATAACAAGCCAATCATGGCATAAATCAATAAAACATGTTGCGGCATGCAGCTCGCTCCAATCATAAACATCCTAACCATCAGGCCCTCAGCCTCACGCTATCGTCAAACTCTCCAGTCTCTCGGGCTCACAATACCATGAAACTAGCCCAAATATGATGGTATGTGTGTCAATGAATAACAACAGAGACTTATGTATGATATGAATTGAATGAACATGACTGAGTATGAAATTGCAATGTTAGCAAATGACTCAACAGAAAAAATGACCTTGTGGGTCCTAACAGAATGAACATGTAGCCTACTGTCACGACCCAAAGACCACAAGTCGTGATGGCACCTAACTCAACCCGCTAGGTAAGCCAACTAACAGAAAATACCACCCAACTGAGATTATAAGAGGATAGAAAATAGATAACTGAACATTCACAAATTTACCAAGACCAGGTAGTACGAATCACGAGCTTCTAAGATTTGGAATTTCAAAATTGAATCAAATAAATACACGTTCTGTTTGAAGATTACATAAACAGATTAGCAATAATCTAAACTACCAAGGAAAAGTGGCAGCTATATCCAAACGCACCAACATCTTCTGAATCAGCACCCGACGTCACCAGCAACTCCACTCCAAAATCTGCACGGGACGTGCAGAAGTGCAGTATCAGTACAACCGACCCCATGTACTGGTAAGTATTTTGTCTAACCTCGTCGAAGTAGTGACGAGGCTTTTAGTTAAAAAGATGCTTATTTAAATAACATGTACATTAGATTAACAGTAAAGCAGTTCAAAGTATAACAGACAAAAGTATCAAATACAACCCAGCGAGTCAGACAATGAATAATGTAAAGAACCACAATAGAATATTTATGATCTTTCCTGGTATGAGATACATGTCAAAAATGTCAAATCACATGGAACGGTAACACCCTTCGTGCTTTTATCTCATCCTCACCATGTATAAATGAAATTATGTAACAATTCAATTAGTACGGCAACACCCTTCGTGTGTTCAACTCATCTTTCCCAAGTAATTGTATAACAGTACCAACCATATCACAAGAACACAATAATAGGAACTTCTAAGTAGGAAATACGCAAGTAGCAACCGTGGACAAGGATACACATGTGGGTCACAGTAAAGGACTAAGCGGAAAGCACTTGAGTAACAACAACAATTGGAAAACAGGAAATATCAACTTCAATTAACTAGCATGTTGGAGGCCTAAGTACAAATATAACAATTAAAAGGAAACACATGTTCTATACAAATTAACAAGTATGGGCATGAATGGACAGTATAATGGAAGGCTTATACTGAAGTGCAACAAAATAGATACAACATTTAATAACATAAAAGCAGAAATAGACCTGGTAATTGTAAGTTAAGCAAGTAAAAGACATGGACAGTGCAACAACAATCGAGATAAAGGTCAAGTACAGGACAAAAATAGCAAGTCACCCCAAATACGTAAATACTACAATAACACCTCAAGGTAAGGGCACAACCGTATACACGGGAAACAGACATCACGTCAAAATGCATGTCCCTCGTCCTCACCTGCACGGAAACACCCTTCATGCCATGACCTCACCATAACATACGAACATAACAATACAAATAAAATGGCACGGCATCACCCTTCGTGCTTTTACTCTCAAATAATATGGCACGGCATCACCCTTCGTGCTTTTACTCTCAATAATGTGGCACGACATCACCTTTCGTGCTTTTACTCTCAATAATGTGGCACGGCATCACCCTTCATGCTTTTACTCTCAATAATATGGCACGGCATCACCCTTCGAGCATGATTAACCCTGGCACATACATATACGCTCGTCACCTCATATATGTATCACCCCCACATGTAGCAAACAATGACAAATAGGAGGAAAAATTCCCTCAACAAAGCTAGGCCAAAACACTTACCTCGATCCGGCTAACTCAACACTGAACTTAGCCTTTTTCTCTACAAATTCGCCTACGCTCGACTCAATCTAGCCAATGACGACTTGTATACACCACACGATGCAAGAGAAAACAATTCCAATTAATAAAGCTATGATTTTTATTCAATTTCTAAAAAGTCAACAAAAGTCAAACCCCGGGCCTGCCCAGTCAAAAACCGGGTCCAAAGGTAGGTCTTAACTACCCATAGCCCCACGAGTCCAAATATGTGTTTTGTTTTCAAATCTGAGTCTTATTCGACTCCCAAATCTCAAATTTTTATTTTTCAAAACTTTGACAAAATTTCCAAATTTTTCCATAGTTTTTCCATGAATTTGATGTTAAATCTTGTATAAAATCATGAAATATAGTTGGAAATTGATTAAAGATACTTACCCAATGATTTGGCATGAAAATTCCCTCTCAAAATCGCCTCACCTCGAAGCTAGGGTTCAAAAATATGAAAAAATGAAGCAAAATCTCGGAATTCTCAGCACTTAATGTCGCGCCCCCCTTTTTCCCTCCTCGCGGCGGGAGAATCGGGTTTATGACATTTTTGGGTATGGGGCAACTCGTTCCTTTTGGGAACTGGGTTTTGCATTTTTTGAAGAGTCGCCACCTAATGATTTATGGTGCATTAGGACACCTTACAAGGTTCAACTACAACTACGCTTTTGATAATCAGAGATAGGGTAAGGGCTTGAAATTATCCCAAGGGGAAGGTGTTAGGCACCCCTCAGGATCCACTAGTGCGGTTCCCGGCCAGATAGTTCTTTGTGAATTTGGTGCAATTAACATGTAAGCAGATAAGGCTCAAGTAAGAGGGGATTTAATACACAAATGCTTGGAAGTAAACAAAGTATGAAAGAGCAGTTATTAAAAGGGGGATTTTGAGAAGAAGTCAAAATATTTTTAAGACAAAGAAAGAAAGGGAAAGGGGGTCCTAGGTTTATTCATAATATGGATCACATCAATGTAATACCCGGTAATCACTCCTCAAAAGAGGTGCTACACGTGGTATTAAAGCACCGGTCATCATATCCATATCTACCCTTCCCACCCGTTAAGGTATTAAAGCGCAGATTGGTCTCGATCGCTATTGCATGCTATTACCCGTCCCATTCCTATCAGTCCCGGAGGCACTTAGGACTACTAATCCTAAAAGGGAGGGATATTAGGATGACTTGAAGTTTCAAAGGTAAAAATCTAAGGCGACATACAAAATATATAAAAGACTGCACATTCAAGGGGGAAGCACATAAACACATAAGGCTCAAGTATACCTCCTCAAACAAAATAATCCAATAGCATGACTTAAACAAACAAGTAAGGTCTGATTCCTAAAATATTTGAGGGAGGAGATCATTGTTGTTACAGCAGGCTTGGTCTATTACATGACTCAGTTAGGAAGCACGAATCAGGCCTGTCCGATGGTTGTAGCACTTAAACAAATAACGGAAGCGAGTTTAGTTTTATTATTATTACTGCCTAAGGCTTGCCTAAGTGTTTAGGGGAACTCTTAGGGACATGCATCTATTACTGATTCTGAGTGTGGTCACAGCTTAAAACGAATGGTTTGAAATCCTATAGGCATGCTTGCTAAATCGTGTTAACAAGGAGAGATTAAGCTACTTAAGCACTGGTTCAGAATAGACTGATTTTAAAATTAGACTAGTTTCAATTTCCTCAGGCGATGGTATCTAGTGTTGCTGATTTTAAACCTTATGGACATGATATCTAACATTGAATGTGAATAGAAACGAACCAGATTTTCTGTTTACTTGCTTTGGGAATCCCTATAGGCATGATTTCTACGAAGGGGTACTGATTTTAATGATATCTGATATTAACCATTTAGATCCTAATAACATGATATCTAAAATGCAGAAGTAAACATAACAACAGATCCTATAGACATGATTTCTATTGTGCAGAATTAAACATGCAGAATCTCAAGTCCTATAAGCATGATTTCTAAATTGCAGAATTACACATGCAGAATCGCAAGTCCTATAGACATGATATCTAAATGCAATTTGGATATGCAGAATTAAAAGTAGTCCTATAGGCATATTTTCTGCCCTTGACATGCATAATTACCCACCCTTTTTCACTAGCCATCCCTGCTGTTTATTACCAAATTATTACAAACCGGAAATACTGAATTACATCAAAACAATACATAAAAGATACGTCCAGAGGAAGCCTGATTTTTGGTTCCTCCCTGAGCTATGGAGTAAACTGCCTTAAGATGCCATTGCTTCAAAGCCTTTCTCAAACTTGAGTGTGTCAAAGTTCCCTAAGGGTCTCAAAAGGACCCCGGGCAGTGCTCACACCCAAGTTACATAACCAGAATAGAGATGAGTGCGGTGTGGAAATGCCAGCCCTTGTGTGTCCAAGTTCAGAGGGAGCTCATGGGTCCCAAGGCAAGGCTCACATAAGGGGGGCAGACCTTAAGTTCTAAGAAGATAGTGGAAGTGCTGGAATAGAGTCTAATAACTGAGGGAGAAAGGAAAGGGGTAAAGGGTGATAGGGAAACAGTAATTAGCAAAATGCAGAGTTGATAACTTCATACAAAGGGGGGTCGGGGGTTGAGGATTCATTGCAAAGAGCCTATGTACTTAGGCAAGGGTCAGCTTTGGGCATGTACAGCAATAGAAGATGCTGGCATGCCTATAAGCCAACCAGAACACACAACAACTAGAGAAAACATGGAGGTTATGATCCCAGGGGGATCAAGTTTGGGTCATGGACAGCAATGTTCAATGCTGTCATGCCCCAAATCAACCACAGATACCAAGCACATTGGTGATGGGGATTTAGGATTCACAAGCCATGATAAGTAAATAACAAAACCATTAATTCGAAACTGGAAAGGCAGAATACAACATGCTTAATGATGGAACTTATTTAGATACAAACAGGAGGCAAACAGGAATGAAAGAAACAGTAAAGAAACATGTTGTTGTTGATGCTGAAAATTAATCAGAACATACCAGTCAAAGAAGCAAAGTGCAGTAAAGAAAGTAAACAAGACTCCAAAGTTTAGCCTTGGCTTTCAGTCGGCTAAACAGACAGTAGCACAAGTAGCAGTAAGCAAGAGAGATTTTTTTGAGTGTAAGTGTGTGTTCTGAACTTAAATTATTCGTGTCTGAAAGAAGAGAAGTACCGGGTATTTATAGCCTTTTAAAAATGAGTGAAAGAGAAATAATAAGCCACAAACATGGAAACAATCACTATTCAGAATCAATTATACGAGTGACTGCCTTTAATTAAGGGATCACTTGCTTAACGGGTAATGACAGGCTCATAATAAGGAAAGAAATCAATTTGTAGGCAAACTGACAGTTGCCATAAAAGAAGCAGTAAAACAATTGAGTAAGTAATCAAGTCTAAGTACAGGAATATACTAATTTTGGGAAGAGGTTCAGTAAGGCAAGACAAGGAAAAGAATCAATTAAACTTAACAGACGAGTGAAATCAGAATTTCAAAAAAGAAAGGTTTGAAATCAGTCCAGGATGGAAGATCAGTCAAGAAGGAAATTCAACATATAAATAGAGTGCACAAACATTAGACATGCCAGGCCAAACTATGGCAAAGAGAAACAATATGCAATAACAACACAAAGTTAGTAGACAGCAAACCTTCGAAACATGATAGTCATACAGGTCAACTTCATTGACTTAGTAATAGAGAAAAGAGAGAGTATCAGAAGCATGCAAAGGGTCAAGTGAAAAGCCCTTCTGAAAAAGTATAGTCGAGTTTCAATGATAGCAAGAAACCAGAATCACATAAAGAAATAGATGCTGAAACAAAAGAATTTCAAATCAAGTCGAGCTACTTCAAACAGATGAACTGCACAAGCATTTTCAGAAACTCGAATAGAACCCAAAGAAATTAGCGTTTTGAAACCAATCGAGTTTAGAGATGATGAACAAGTGAATCAAACAAATAAATAGTCCCAGAAACTCGAATAAACCCAAAAATTGGGGTTTTCAACACCAATCGAGCCTAGAAATAATAAACAAATAAATCAAACAAATAAATACAAATGGACTAAGAAAACTCAGAAGACATTAGGGTTTTTATCATGTAAACTCAGAGAGGGGAACAATACGAGCAAACATAGCAGAACATGTCAAAAATCAGAAAAAAGTTTCGAAATAACTTAACAAGAAAACCCTAATTGGAAAAGATAAAGAGTTTTGAAAGCAGAGTTTTAAAAGAAACTTCGAGAAAAGTGCTTAGAAGTTCAAAGCAAACATAGATCTGAAGCAGATCTAAAAGAAGTCGAAGGAACCTTAGAGCTTAGGGTTTCAGAAGAAACCCAAATGATGAGAAAGGCCATGAAAGCCATTGATCTAAGCAGAAGAGTCAAAGGTCTGACTCGAATGGCCATAGCTGGCCGGAGAAACGCCACAGATGACCGAAGAACAGCCATGAACTAAGATCGAACAAAGGCTGGACCAGAGTTCTTCATGGTCTGGCCTTGAAATCATAAGAACAAACACAAAGGAGCCATAGAAGGCCGGTCATAAGTCTCCGATGACCTTGGAATGCCATAGGTCAGGGCGAATTAGGGTGGCGGCGGCTAGGGTTTGATGGGGTTGTAGAGTGAATTTGGGAGGGGAGGGGTTTCAGAGGCAGCGGATTATGAAGAATGAAAAGGGTTTGGGGGGGGTCTTTGGGTTTAATTAGGAAAGGGTTAATGGGAGCCGTTGATCTAAACGATCAACGGCTGGGATTAAATGGGAATTCGAGTGGGTCATTTAAATGGGTTGTGGGTCAGTTTGAATGGGAATTGGGTCGGAGTAATTGGGCTTCAAATTGGGTTCAATTGGGGTTCAAAATCAGGCTATAATTGAAATAAAGTTGGGCTAATATTTAAATAGCCAATATTTCCTATTTGATTTATAAAAAATAATAAAATAATTTTTGTTAATAAATTAAAGGTACTAAAATGATTTATAATACATAATTAATTATTTAAAAATACCAGACCAAATTTTGTGAACATTAATGCAATTAAATCTTAAAAGAGGCTAATATTGCAATTATATGCAATTTAGCTTAAAAAATACTAAATAAATTTGTAAAAATGTGCAAAAATTTCCTTGGCTATATTTTAGCATAAATATGAGAATACAATAGATAAATTACCAAAATGATAATTTTGGAAGTAATTATTGAGATTTTATGGATAACAAAGGGGAAAATAAATCAATTTAAATCTCTAAAAATTATGAAAAAATAATAAAACACTTGGACATACTTAAATATGCATATATATGCTGTTTTGAAAGTATTTTGCATATTGAAAAATATATAGGGGAAAAATTGGGTGTCAACACTTAACAGGCTGTAGATGTCGCATTAGCGAACAAAACTTCGTGTTTCCCAATGAAGGGTGTTTTCGCAATACCCATAATTGTTGGAAATTGCGGAAGAACAGTGTTTTCACAATTACCATAAAAGGTTCGCAATTGCGAATGAACAGTGTCACACCAGAAACCAGCAAAACCCAAACTTCTCCGAAATGATCCGAAACCACCCCGAAACTCATCCGGAACCTCCCGGACACAAACCATAAATGAATTTCATTCATAAAACAAGCTACGGACCTGCTTGCACACTCAAAACGCTGAAAAGAGGTCGTCTTAACCCGATATTGACCATGGTTAAACTCCCAAATTTTTTAACTTTACTAGTCTCTCAACCAATGATCCAAAATACACCCAAGCCCCTCAAGACTCCAAACCAAAAGTGCACACCAGTCTACAAACATCATACAAACTAGCTTGCGCGACCAAATCGCCAAAATAACACCCATAACTACAAATTGGACACCAAATCAAATAAAATTTTCAAGAAAACTTTGAAATCTCTATTTTTACCACCGGACGTCCGAATCATGTCATACCGATTCCGTTTCCCACCAAATTTCACAGATCAGTCAAAAATATTATATTGGACCTGTACCGGGCTCCGGAACCAAAATACGGACCCGGTATCAACAATGCCAAACATTCAATCAATTCTAAAAACATTAGATTTTTCAGACTTTTAATTTTCAATAAAAATTCATAACTCAAGCTAGGGACCTCGGAATTCGATTCCGAATATACGCCCAGATCTCATACTTCAATACCGAACCACCGGGACCGTTAAAATACGGGTTCGGGTCCATTTACTAAAAACATTGACCGAAATCAACTAAAATTAACTTTTTAGGCAAAAATTCTTGTTTTTTTAGCATATAAGTCTCCCGGGTCAATATACGGACTGCGCACGCAATTAAAGGAAGGCTAGAATGAGGCCCTAAAGGCTTCGAAACACAGAGTTTGGCTCTAAATCACCGAGCGAAGTGCAGATACTCAAAACGACCAGTCAGGTCGTTACACCTACACATGGTTTCTAACATGGATCACGGCTCAATAGCTCAAGTACTTAGAGATTTTATGGTTACAAGTAAGGTCAGGTATCTACACCATACGACAGAAATAGCGGAGTCACAATTCACACGGTGCACGCCCACACGCCCATTACCTAGCATGTGCATCACGTCCACAACAAACACATAACACGTAACTCGGGATTTCATACCCTCAGCGCCAATTTTAGAAGTGTTACATACCTCGAACAAGCCAAATCCGATACCGAGCAAGCCAAAAGATGCTCCAAAAATTTCATCCCGCGCGTACCAACCTCCAAACGGCTTGAAACTAGCCAAAATACACTCAAATACATCAAATAATGCCAGAGTAAACAAACCCAATCGATAAAGGTCGAATTTTTAATCCGAATCCCAAAATCGACCAAAAACTCAAACCCGGGCCCGCACCTCAAAACCCAACAAAACTTACAAAATCCGATAAACTATTTAATTACGAGTCCAACCATACTAGTTTTACTCAAATCCGACTCCAAATCGATTTTCAAAACTCAAAAATTCACTTTATGAATTTTAGACAAAACCCCCCAAATTTCACTTTTGAAATCATCAACCAATTGCCAAAAACGCATATAGATCATGAAATATAATTAAAAAAAATGAGTAGATAACACTTACCTCAATCCATGTGGTGATAATCACTTCTAAAATTGTCCAAAACCGAGCTCCCCAACTCAAAATATGACCAAATGAACAAACCCTTGATTTATATGCTTCCGCTCAACTGTTCTGCCTTGATTCTCATGCCAAACGATCCCAAAACTCACTTTTTATGCCTCCAATGCATTCCTTGTGAAATTCCAATCAAGTTAGGCTTTTGAAGCACTCTATTTGACCTTATAATGAAGGAGATATGTTGGTTTCAATATTTGCAAATAGTGCAGATTTTTTAAATACGAATTCAGTGGCAATTTCGTAATTAATCTGAAAAATATGGTATCCAAATTCTTAGTGAAATGATTATAAACTCCTCATATGATTTCCAAATTCGACGATTCTTTTTTCTATAGCTCCGTTATTAATTTACGGATCTAAGGCTTCAATCAAAACAAAATTTGAGCTCATTTTCTTAATGTGGTACCATTTATGCTTGAAGAAACGGTGTTGAGACATTAAAAAATGAGCACAACACAACCCAAATCTATCTGAAACTCACCCGAGCCCCTCGAGACCCCGTCTGAACATACCAACAAGTCCCATAACATAACACGGATCCCCACTTGAGGCCTCAAATCACGCATAAAATCATCGAAACGACGAATCACGCCTCAAATCAAACTTAATGAATTTTTGAAATTTTGACTTCCAAAAACTCGCGCTGAAACATTTGAAATCAACTCAATTTTGGCACACAAATACCAAATGACATAACGAAGTTATTCTAATCCTGGAACCACAATCTGAAAACGATATCCTCAAAGTCAACTCCCGGTCAAACTTATGAACTTTCCAAACCTTTGAATTTTCATCTTTCGCCAATTTATGCCGAAACCTTCTAGAGACATCCAAATGCATATCTGTGCATACGCCCGAGTCCAAAATCATCATCCAAACCTAACGGAATAATCAGAACTCCATTCCGGGGTCAAATTAACAGAAGTCAAATTTGGTCAACTCTTCCAACTTAAAGCTTCAACAATAAAATTCATTCTTCCAAATTGATTCTAAATGATCTGAAACCGAAGCCAACAATTCAGACAAGTCATAATACATCCTACGATGCTGCTCATGACTTCAAATAGCTGAACGGAATGCAAATGCTCAAAACAACCGGTCGGGTCATTACAGTAAGTAACAAGCCTAACCTTGGTCGAGTAGTGACGAGGTTAGGTCAGGGCCCTAACAGTATATATATAATAAATAAGGCGGAAAAATATATTGCAGTATAATAAGAGACTGGAATTTAACAAAGAGGAATTCACAAAAAAATAACAGTACAATACACTTGGGTAAAATAGCAAGGGATCTCTCGAGATACAATCTCGTAGTCCCAAAAGTAATATGCAAGGGGGATCTCTCGAGATATCGTCTTGTAGTTCCAAAGTAAGTATGCAGGGGGATCTCCCGAGATACCGTCTCGTAGTCCCAAAGTAAGTATGCAGGGGGATCTCCCGAGATACCGTCTCGTAGTACCAAAGTAAATATGCAAGGAGATCTCCCGAGATACCGTCTCGTAGTCCCAAAGTAAATATGCAGGGGGATCTATCGAGATAACGTCTCGTAGTCCCAAAGTAAATACACAACTCAAAACAATAGAAATAACATTTACAGCAAATAATACTACAGTTTAAACTAAGTACAATTCAAGGAAAAAGCAGGAAATCCACTAAGCATGCTTCACAGAGTTTAGATAAGCATTTTAGACATCAAGACATGCGATATTAGGCTAAACAGGATAACTACGCATGCTAGTATAACTCGATTAAGATGAAACGGGTTATTACATAGTAAAAATCGGATTTTACAAGTACCCCATGTACACACTCGTCACGTCACGTACACGGCACTCACATAACACAACAGTACCAAATTCGAAGAGAATTTCCCCCACACAAGGTTAGACAAGCCTCTTACATCGAACCAAGCCCAATCAATAAGTAATAATGCCTTTTCCATGATTTTCCGACTCCGAATGACCCAAATCTATCTAAAAGCAATTACATAACATAAGTATAACTATAAGAAACTAATCTAATTAATGATATCAAGGCTTAAGCAAGAAATTAGAAAATCGCCCCAAAAAGTCACCCGGTCCCACGTCTCGGAATCGAGTAAAAGTCACAAAATATGAACACCCATTCACTCACGAGTTCACTCGTACCAAAATTATCCAAATCCGATATCAAAATCCGAATCAAAACTCAAAAAACTTAGTTGAAGAACTTTCCAACTTTTTCCCCAAATTTCTCAACCAAATTCCTTAATTAAATGATGAAATCAACTATAGATTAGTGGAATATAACCATAAATGAGTTAAGAATTGTTACCCAAAAGGTTTCTCTGAAAATCCTTCAAATAGTCGCCCAAATCCGGGCTCTCAAAGTCCCAAAATGAAAAATGGGATAAAACCCTCGAACTTAGCCTTTTCTGTCCAGCGATTCTCGCACTTGCCGGCTCTTAATCGCACCTACGACGCTGCACCTGCGGAAAAATCATCGCAGGTGGGGATTCAACTTATGTCCAGGGTTTCCGGTTCTGCGGACCAGGGATCGCACCTGCGATCTCGCTTCTGCGGAGACCCTTCCGCTTTTGGATCCCAAGCCTCCCAGGCCTCTCCGCTCCTACGACCATCATGTCGCACCTGCGACCACAGGCCAAGCTCCTCCTGACCGCACCTGCGATCATTATTTTGCACGTGCATGCCCGCACCTGCGATCTCCCTATCGCAGGTGCGAAAACACCAGAAGCTTGAAAGCTTCAGCAATTTACACAAGTCCAGATTCAATCTGTTAAGCATCCGAAACTCACCCGAGGCCCCCAGGACCTCAACCAAACATACCAACAAGTCGTAAAACACCATACAAACTTATTAGAGCCTTCAAATCACATCAAACAACGCTAAAAACATGAATCACCCTCCAATTCAAACTTAATGAACTTTGAAACTTCAAATTTCTACAACCGATGCCAAAACCTATCAAATCACGTCTGATTGACCTCAAATTTTGCACACAAGTCATATTTGACATTATAGACCTACTCCAATTTCTGGAATCGGAATCCGACCCTGATATCAGAAATTCCACTTCCGGTCAAACTTCCCAAAAATTCAACTTTCGCCATTTCAAAAAGTCCACTTCCGGTCAACTTCCCAAAAATTCAACTTTCGTCATTTCAAGCCTAATTCAGCTACAGACCTCCAATTCACAATCCGGGTACTCTCCTAAATCCAGAAATCACCCAACGGAGCTAAAAAAACCGACGAAACTCCATTCCGCAGTCTTCTTCACATAGTTCCAACTACAGTCAAAATCCTAGAACTTAAGCTTCCGTTTTAGGGACTAAGTGTCCCAAAAACACTCGGAAACCAAAAACAGAACCTCCCGGAAAGTCACATAAGCAAAAAAAGATACGTGGAAAGCAGTAAATAGGGGATCGGGGCTAATACACTCAAAACTATTGGCCAGGTCGTTACATCATCCCCTTCTTAAATAATTGTTCGTCCTCGAACGAGCATAGAGACATACCTGAAATGGTGAAAAGATGAGGATAATGGTTGCGCGTATCATGCTCGGTATCCTTAGTCGCCTCCTCGATCGGCCGACCCCTCCACTAAACCTTCACTGAAGCAATGTCCTTTGACCTTAACCTTCGAACATGCCTGTCCAAAATTGCCACCGGCTCCTCAACATAAGATAGATCCTTGTCCAACTGGACTGAGCTGAAATCCAACACATGAGACGGATCATCGTGATACTTCTGGAGCATAGAAACATGGAATACCCGGATGAACTCCTGCTAGACTAAGAGGTAAGGCAAGCTCATAAGCAACATCCCCAACTCTCCGCAACACCTCGAATGGGCCAATAAACCTTGGTCTCAGCTTGAGCTTCTTTCTGAACCCCATAATGCCCTTCATGGGCGAAAGCCAGAGCAAGACCCGCTCTCCAACCATGAATGCAACATCGCAAACCTTTCGATCGGCATAACTCTTCTGTCTGGACTGGGCTGTGCGAAGTCGATCCTAATCACTTTTACCTTCTCCAAAGCATCCTGAACCAAGTCTGTACACACTAATCTAGCCTCACTAGGCTAAACCAACCCACTGGAGACCGACATCGCCTACCATACAAAGCCTCATATGGTGCTATATGAATGCTCGACTGATAATTGTTGTTGTAGTCAAACTCTGCAAGTGGCAAGAACTGATCCCAAGAACCTCCAAACTCCATCACACACGCACGGAGCATATCCTCTAGTATTTGAATAGTGCACTCGGACTGCCTGTCCGTCTGAGGGTGAAATGCTATGCTCAACTCAACACGAGTACCTAAATCATTCGATACAACCCTCCAGAACCGTGATGTAAACTACGTACCCTGGTTAGAGATGATAGATACCAGCACGCCATGAAGCCTGAAAATCTCGGGGATATAAACTCGAGCCTGTTGTTCGGAAGAATAAGTAGGAATCACAAGAATGAAATGAGCTGACTTGGTCAGCCTATCCACAATCACCTAAACAGCATCAAACTTTCGCTGAGTCCGTGAGAGTCCAACAACTAAATCCATAGTGATCCACTCCCATTTCCACTCCGGAATCTCTAACTTCTGAAGCAACCCACCTGGCCGCTAATGCTCATACTTCACTTGTTGGCAATTTAGACAACGAGCTACATATTCCACTATGTCTTTCTTAATTCTCCTCCACCAATAATGCTCAAGTCCTAATACATCTTCGTGGTACCCGGATGAATGGAGTACTGCAAACTGTGAGTCTCCTAAAGAGTCAACTCACACAATCCGTCTACATTGGGCACTCATAGCTTGTCCTGCATCCTCAATGCACCATCATCCCCAATAGTGACCTCCTTAGCATCACCTGCTGAATCGTGTCCTTAAGGACAAGCAGATAGGGGTCATCATACTGACGCTCCCTGATGCGATCATAAAGAGAAGACTAGGAGACCACACAAGCCAAAACTCGACTCGACTCAGAAATATCCAATCTAACAAACTGGTTGGCTAAGGTTTGACACCCAATGCCAATGGCCTCTCTACTACTGGTAGATATGCAAAGCTCCCCAAACTCCCCGTCCTGCGACTCAAGGCATCGACTACCATATTCGCCTTCCCAGGATGGTATAGAATAGTGATATCATCATCCCTAAGCAGCTCTAACTACCTCCGCTGATGCAAGTTATGATCCTTCTGCTTAAAAAGATGCTGCAAACTCCAGTGATCAGTGTAGATCTCACAAGGGACACCATACAAATAGTGCCGCCAAATCTTCAAGGCATGAGCAATAGCTGCTAACTCAAGGTCGTGGACATGATAGTTCTTTTTATGCACTTTTAGCTGTATGGACGCGTAAGCAATCACCCTACGATCCTGCATCAACATCGCACCGCGACCAATCCGCGACGCATCATAATAAATAGTATAAGACCCTGAACTTGTAGGCAATACCAATACTGGGGCTGTAGTCAAAGCTATCTTGTGCTTTTGAAAGTTGTCCTCACACTCCTCTTTCCACCTGAACGGAGCACCCTTCTGGGTCATCCTAGTCAGAGGTGTTGCAATAGATGAGAATCCCTCAACAAATCGACGGTAATACCCCGCCAAACCAAGAAAACTTTGTATTTCCGTAGCTGAGGACGGTCTGGGCCAACTCTACACTGCTTCCACCTTCTTTGGATTCACCTTGATCCCCTCACTCGACACTACATGTCCCAAAAATGTCACTGAATCGAGCTAAAACTCACACTTTGAGAATTTGGCATATAATTTCTTTCCTCTCAAGGTTTGAAGCACAGTCCTCAGGTGCTGCTCATGATCCTCTCGACTCAAGGAGTACACCAGAATGTCGTCAATAAACACAATGACGAATAAGCCAAGATAGGG
This sequence comes from Nicotiana attenuata, assembly GCF_001879085.1. NCBI lineage: Eukaryota > Viridiplantae > Streptophyta > Magnoliopsida > Solanales > Solanaceae > Nicotiana > Nicotiana attenuata. The sequence goes on from NW_017674507.1 coordinate 58,295, forward strand.
CCAGAATACACTGTGCATCAAATGCATAAATATTGTTGGGGTGTTGGTCAGCCCAAATGACATCACAAGGAACTCGTAGTGACCATACCGAGTCTTGAAAGCAGTCTTCGGGATATCCGGCACCCGAATCTTCAACTGATGATAGCCTGAATGCAATTCAATCTGGGAAAACACTCTGGCACCCTGTAACTGATCATATAGGCCATCAATACGCGGCAATGGGATATATGTTCTTCACTGTAACTTTGTTCAACTAGCTATAATCGATACACATACGTATAGAACCATTTTTTTTCTTCACAAACAAGATCGGAGCACCCCAAAGTGACACACTAGGTCGAATAAATCCCTTTTCAAGCAAAACCTGTAATTGTTCCTTCAACTCCTTCAATTTAGGAGGAGCCATACGATATGGAGGAATAGAGATAGGCTGAGTGCCCGGCAACAAATCAATACCAAAGTTGATATCTCTATCAGGCGGCATGCCCAGAAGATCAACTGGAAATACATCTGGACAATCCCTCACTAGTGGGACTAACTCAACTGTAGGGGTACCAATGCTGACATCTCGCACGTAAGCTAGATATGCGTCATACCCCTTCTCAACTATTCGTTGAGCATTAAGAAATGAAATAACTCTGTTGGGAGTATAATCTAAGGTACCTCTCCACTCTAACCGTGGTAATCCTGGCATGACCAGCGTCACGGTCTTGGTGTGACAATCAAGAATAACATAATGGGGAGACAACTAGTCCATGCCCAAGATAATATCAAAATCTACCATACTGAGCAATAATAAATCGGCTCTGGTCTTAAGAACACTAAGAACAACCAAACACGACCGATACACATGGTCAACAATAATAAAATCTCCCGGAGGTGGAGCACGCGGTGCCTGAGAAGTCTGTGGAGGTGCACCCCTCCTAAATTTGGGGAAATCCCTCACCATATGGCGAGTGTCGCCACACTCAAAACAAGCTCTCAGAGGGCATGGCTGTTGTGGCTGGCTCGGGCCATGTCTACTGGATTGACCGCTAAAAGCACCTCGTGCATGAGGTACACTAGATAGTGGCAGTGCATAATAAGGCTCATGGGGCCTAGGAGTAGCCGGAATACCACTGGAAGCTGGAATTTCTGAATGAACAGGGAAACTCACATAGCCCCTACCATGGCAAACTGCAGTTGGGGCACGAGTATCAGTATAAGAGCCAGACTCTCGAGACCTCTTGGCCTACCTCTCCTCTCTCTCCCGAGCAAGCATGCCCTCAACTCTCCTAGCAATACTTACAACCTGTTGGTACGAGATATCCATCTCCAACTCCCGGGCCATGCTAATCCTGATGCTGGGATGGAGCCCCTCGATAAATCGACGAACCCTCTCTCAAACTGTAGCAACCAAGGCTGGTGCATGTCTAGCCAAATCACTGAAACTAACCGCATACTCTAACACAGTTATAGCACCCTGGTGCAACTGCTCAAACTCTAAGCTCCAAGCATTCTCGAGACTTTGGGGAACGTACTCTCCCAAGAACATAACCGAGAACTGAGTCTATGTAAGTGAAGCTGCCTCAGTTGAACTACCCAACTCATAAGCACGCCACCACTCATAGGCCGCTCCTCTAAGCTAGTACGTAGTGAAAGAAACCCCACTCAACTCTCTTACGCCCATAGTACGGAGTATATGGTAGCACTCCTCAAGAAAACTCTGGGCATCCTCTGACGCCAAGCCATTGAAAGTAGGAGGGTGGTACTTCTTGTACCTCTCGAGCCTACGCTACTCCTTGTTAGAAAATAATGCCCTACCCTCGGGCTGAACTGGGCTACCAGCTGTACTGGTACAACCTCTGGAATCTGATGGACCTGAACCCGTTGCTCTAGGGTGCAGGGGGCTGGAGTTTGTGCTCCTCCCCCGGCCCAAGATATGGCGGGAGCAAGGGGAATCAACCCTTCCTGAGCTAGAGTACCAAACATGCTCAGGAACTGTCCAAGGGTCTCCTAATGAGGCGGTGCAGTAGTAGGCATCTTAGGTGACGCTCCGATTGGAGCTACTAGTGGCTCCTCTGCAGCAGCTCGTGTGAGTGCTTTGGCTGCACCAAGTGGCATGCTCGGCCTCTACCCTGGCCTCTTGCGGCTCTAGCAAAGGGTGTGGGTGCCTGGTCATCTGATCCGGCTGTACGTGTCCTCACCATATGTGAGAGAATAGAAGACAGAAGTTAAGAATTTCGAAGTCAACAATTTCGCATGATAAGGAATCAAAAGAAGTGAAATTTTCCTAACAGTTCCATAGCCTCCCGAAGATAAGTACAGACGTCTCTGTATCGATCCGCGAGACTTTACTAAATCTGCTTGTGACTCATGATACCTATGAAACTAGATCTCTGATACCACCTTGTCACGACCTAAATCTCCCTCTGAAAGACGTCGTGACGGCACTTAGTCTCTACGACTAGGCAAGCCTAACATTTGCGGGATAACAAAAATGAAGAAAAAACAAAAACTTTAACAGCTAACTACAACATATAATTATATAACCAATAAAAATGCCACTCGGCATGTACAATTACCAACACTCAAGTATACACAGTATTCCCAAAAGCCGAAACATCAATAAGTCACAAGCTACGGAAGAAAACTAGTATCTCTATATTAAAATAGTCTAAGACAAAGTACGGAAAGTTAAATGACATAGGAGGGAATAGAGGGGGACTCCAAGGTCTGCGAACGCGGCAGATATACCTTGAAGTCTCTAAACTATCTCTGCTTACTAATGACGTGGCTGATAAGAAGTACCTAGATCTACACATAAAGATGTGCAGAAGAGGAACATGAGTACATCACACCGGTACCCAGTAAGTGCCAAGTCTAACCTCGGTCGAGTAGTGACGAGGTCAGGATATATATATATGTATATATGTATATATACATGTATATACACACTTTTGGGACTACGAGACGGGATCTTAGGAGATCCCCTGCTGTTTTACCCCTGTGTACTGTATTGTTATTTTTCTATGGTTTCCTCTTTGTTAAATTCCAGTTTCTTATTACACTACAATATTTTTTCTGCCTTATTTATTATATATATAATAAATAAGTCAGGAAATAAGGGACTGGAATTTAACAAAGAGACTGGAATTTAACAAAGAGGAAATCATAGAAAAATAACAATATAGTACATAGGGGTAAAACAGCAGGGGATCTCCTGAGATCTCGTCTCGTAGTCCCAAAAGTAAATATGCAGGGGGATCTCCCGATATACCGTCTCGTAGTCCCAAAGTAAGTATGCAAGGGGATCTCCTGAGATACCGTCTCCTAGTCCCAAAGTAAATATGCAGGGGGATCTCCCAAGATACTGTCTTGTAGTCCCAAAGTAAATATGCAAGGAGATCTCCCGAAATACCGTCTCATAGTCCCAAAGTAAATACACAACTCAAAACAATGGAAATAACAGTTACAGCAAGATATCCTACAGTTTAGACTAAGTACAAGTCAAAGAAAAAGCAGGAAATCCACTAAGCATGCTGCACAGAGTTCAGATAAGCATTTTAGACACAAAGACATGCGATATTAGACTAAACAGGATAACTACACATACTGATATAACTCAATTGAGATGAAACATGTTATTACTCAGTAAAAATTGGATTTTACAACAAGTAGCACGTGTACGCACTCGCCACCTCATGTACACGGCGCTTACACAATACAACAGTACCAAATTCTAAGGAAATTTCCCCCACACAAGGTTAGGCAAGCCGCTTACCTCGAACGAAGCCCAATTAATTAGTAATAATGCCTTTTCCACGATTTTCCGACTCTGAATGGCCCAAATATAGCCAAAAGCAATTGCATACCATAAATATAACTATAAGAAACTAATCTAATTAATGAAATCAAGGCTTAAGCAAGAAATTAGAAAACCGCCCCAAAAAGTCGACTCGGGCCCACGTCTCGGTCGGGTAAAAGTCACAAAATATGAACACCCATTTACTCACGAGTTCACTCGTACGAAAATTATCCAAATTCGATGTCAAAATCCGAATCAAAACTCAAAAATTTAGTTGAAGAACTTTCCAACTTTCCCACCAAATTTCTCAACCAAATTCCTTAATTAAATGATGAAATCAACTATAGATTTGTGGAATATAACCATAAATGAGTTAAGAATCATTACCCAAAAGATTTCTCTGAAAATTCTTCAAATAATCGTCCAAAATCGAGCTCTCAAAGTCCCAAAATGAAAAATGAGATAAAACCCTCGAACTTAGCCTTTTCTGCCAGTGATTCTCGCACTGTGGGTTCTTAATCGCACCTGCGAAAAAATCATGGCAGGTGCGGATTCCACTTATGGCCAAGGTTTCCACTTCTGCGGACCAGGGATCGCACCTGCGATCTCACTTCTACGGAGACTGTTCCGCTTCTGTGATCCCAAGCCTCCCAGGCCTCTCCGCTTCTGCGTTCAAGCTTCCGCAGAAGCGACTCTGCTCCTGCGGCCTTCATGTTGCACCTGCAACCACATTCTAAGCTCTTCCAGACAGCACTTGCGATACTTCTCTCGCACGTGCATCCCCGCACCTGCGGTCTCCTCACTGCAGGTACGAAAACACCAGAAGCTTGAAAGCTTCAGTACTTTGCACAAGTCCAGATTCGATCCGTTAAGCATCCGAAACTCACCCGAAGCCCCGGGGACCTCAACCAAACATACCAACAAGTCCTAAAACATCATACTTACTTATTCGAGCCTTCAAATCACATCAAATAACGCTAAAAACATGAATCACCCTCCAATTCAAACTCAATGAATTTTGAAACTTTAAACTTCTACAACCGATGCCGAAACCTATTAAATCATGTCCGATTAACCTTAAATTTTGTACACAAGTCATATTAAATATTACGGACCTACTCCAACTTCCGGAATCGGAATTTGACCCTGATATGAAGAATTCCACTTCGAATCAAACTTCCCAAAATTTTAACTTTCGCCATTTCAAGCCTAATTCAGCTACAGACTTCCAATTCACAATACGAACACGCTCTCAAGTCTGAAATCACCCAACAGAGCTAATGGAACTAACGAAACTCCATTCCGTAGTCGTCTTCACATAGTTCCAACTATGGTCAAAATCCTAAGAACTTAAGCTTCTATTTTAAGGACTAAGTGTCCCCAAACACTCCGAAACCAAAAACAGAACCTCCTGGCAAGTCACATAAGCAGAAAAAGATATAGGGAAAGCAGTAAATAGGGGATCGGGGCTAATACACTCAAAACGACCGGCTGGATCGCTACATGCTATACTATTGAACAAAATTTATCCCTACCAACAGCAAACTTTTAAAAATTACCTCTCAATTTGTCAGGCGACCCAGAATCTCCCAAATTATTTTAATTAAGTCACTTATTCTTCTTCATGATCCACTATTTTTGAAATAATTGGCATTTTCCTACTTTCTTAATTGGAAAAAAATTATAAGAGAAAGAAATGTTAAAATAATACATCGGTTAGTAAACAAAGTATAGTAAATTGATGAATCTAAATTAGCTAGCTTGTCTAAAATTCAAAATCATTTACAACACCCCACCTTTAATGGATTTGTTGCACCAAAGATATGGAGACTTTGCAAGTATTAGTGATAGAAGTTGAAGTTCCTTGGAGACTTTATATTGTCGAATTGAACTTTGTTTTAATCAAATGCTTACACATTGTGCACTCTTAAGTTAGTTGATCGAATTCTATACTAACCAGATAATAACAAAATATATTTTAATATACATGTACATACATGATGATCAGCTGCATATAATACACAAGAAATAGACTCACTGAATCTACGGTGTGTATATGGTTGAACACTAAATAAAATTTAAAACCAATTCCAAACTCATTATCACAGGTAAAGAAGTGGGTGCATTGGTAAGTAAAAATATCCATGAATAATTTATATAATCTATTACATTTAGCATTCAAATCAGTAGTAATTTCTGAAAATAATGAAACAAGAAGAACAACAAGTGATTTAAATAAAAGAAAATTGGAGATTTTGGATTACTTAATAGATCAAAGGGTAATTTTCAAAAGGTTGGTGATGGTATATTTGACCCTTTTCCCTTTTCTCAATTTTCTCAAGAGTATTTTTCATGTCATCATCGGTCAAGCACAATGAACTTTACGTAATGATGAATTAATGGTATATACTGTAGCTTTAAGGTTTTTCTAATTATCTTGACAAGTTTCTAGTATTGGATATCACACAAATTGATCAATAGATTTGAATTTATAAAGTTAAAATAAGTAGAATCGATTTACTAAATATTTTTATAAGATTATTTAAATAAATTTTCTATTCTAATTGATAGCACAAGCTATCACGACTTGGAATTCCCAACGTCGGGACCGCGATAACCCCTAATATTTCTTGCTAGGCAAGCCAACGTTAGAAAAATTTATCCATTTTCAAGAGTTTAAATTAAACGATAAGAAAGAAATGAAATAACTGTAATAATCTAAAGTAAAGTGCGAAAGCTATAACAACTAAAATATCTGATACAACCCTGGAACAGGTGTCAGAGGTGCACGAGCTACTAGAATGGTACAAATAAAGGTCTGAATAAAACATAAAGTTGTCTGAAGGAAAGTACACAGCTAAATAGAAGGAAAGGGGACTCTAGGAGTTGTGGACGCTGAGCAGTTGTACCTCAAGTCTCCACAAAGCTGGCCAATCTGAGCATGCTAATAACCGCCGCTGGGACCGACTACAAAATCTGTACAAGAAGTACAAAGTGTAGTATGAGTATAAACGACTCCATGTACTCTGTAAGTGTCAAGCCTAACCTCGATGAAGTAGTGACGAGGCTAAGGCAGGTCACTTACACTATCACCTGTACGCAGTATATAATAAAGATAGGAGATGAAAGTACGAAATAAAATAAGACAGTTAACTGAAGAAAATAGCTAAATCCTCAAAGAAAAACTAGTGTCGATGAATTACCAATCCTTAGATTACCGTAAGAAAATACCGAAAACCAATACATCTCAAGGAAATAGAAACACATAGATTATTGCGGCGCGCAATCCGATCCCACCTTATAATATAATCCTTCCTTATTCCACCGTAACAATATCAACCATCATAAATAAATATATTTTGCGGCGCAATTCGATCCCTCCATATAACAAAATCAGTATCACAATTCACCTTTATTTCACCGTATCAATCCACCCTTATTTCTCCTGTTGCGTCGTGCAACCCTGTAATGACTCGACTGGTTGTTTCAAGAGTTGTAGCCTCATTCCCCCATTTTTTTGCTCCTTTTGTACTCTACCGCTGTTATATGACTTACCAGGTTGGTTAGTTTGGTCTGGAGAGATTTCAGAGTGAATTGAGACACTTAGTCTCACAATTGAATGCTTAAGTTGGAAAAATTGATCGGATGTTAACTTAAGTGTAAAGGACCTCGTATTTGAAATTTGATGGTTCCGTTAGCTCCGTTGGGTGATTCTGGACTTAGGAGCGTATCCGCATTGTGATTTGGAGGTCCGTAGCTTGAAAAGGGAAAAAGTCGGAATTTCGGAAAGTTTGACCAGGAGTAGACTTTTTGATATTGGGGTCGGATTGGAATTTTTGGAAGTTGAGGGTTTGACCAAGTTCGTATTGTGTTTTAGGACATGTTTTTATGTTTGGTTGAGGTTCGGGGGGCCTCGGGTTGAGTTCGGGTGGTTAACGAACTTGGATTTTGATTTGAGGAACTGCTGAAGTTTGGACCCAGCTGGTGTGATTGCACATGCAAGGGTTTTGGCCGCAAGTGCATAATTGATGGAGACCAGCAGAGGTTGCAGGTGCGATTGTTTTTCCGCATCAGCATTGCGCAGATGCGGACCACTGGTCGCAGGAGCGGAGGCAGCTGGGGTTAGTGGTTTTCGCAGAAACGTTCATTTTTTCGAACAAGCGGATGCGCAGGTGCGAGCCCAGGCTCCATAGGTGCAGAAATGCTAGGGCAGAACCTATATAAACGAAGGTTCCGAGATTTGTTTTGCCATTTCTAACATTTTCAGCTCGGATTTTGGAGGTTTTTGAGAGGGTTTTGAAGAGATTCTTGAGGCAAGCTCCTTGTTTTCATTTTTCTACAATAAGTATGTTTCCCTACTGATTTTCCACCTAGTTGGTGTGTTTTTCAGGTGTAATTTGGGGGTTTGAGGCTAGGGATTTTGAGAGTTGACTTTGGGGATTTGAGTGGTGAATGGATGTCATATTTTGATAAATTTGGTATGGTTAGACTTGTGGGCAAATGGGCTTTCGGTTTTTGTGACCTTTGTTGGATTTCGAGACGTGGGCCGACTTTTGGCCAATTTTAGATTTTTGCTTATAAATTCGTATTTTTCTTGTGGAATTGATTCCTTTAGCCCATATTGATTGTATTGTACTGCTTGTGGCTAGATTCGGGACGTTTGGAGACCAATTTCAGAGGCAAAGTCATGTTGGACTAGAGTTTTGCTCGAATTGAGGTAAGTAACACTTCTAAACATGGTTCAGAGGGTTCGAAACCCCGAATTACGTGTTATATGATTGGTATTGAGGTGATGCACATGCCAAGTGACGGGCATGCGGGCGTGCACCATGAGAATTGGGACCTGGTAGATTTCATGGCACTATAAAGTGGTCCTATCTTGTTGATATCCGTGTTTTCATCATGTGACAAAATAACTGAGTTGTCTATCATGTTAGAGATCGTGTTTAGGCTATATGCTAGTACTGTTGGCACCCATAATGGTCGTTTCTTGTTGTTGACTTACTGATTTCTTTGATATTTTGTACTCATTCATATTCACTCATTTTATATCACATCTCAGTCTTTGCTGTTATTTATTGATACATCATATCATCATGTTCGGGCTAGTTTTATGGCATTGTGAGCCCGTGAGTGAAACTAGAGAGATTGATGACTGAGTGAGGTCGAGAGCTTGATTATTAGTGATATTTATGGTATCGGGATGCATGCTGCAACGGTTATATTGATTTATGATAGCGCTTGGGCTGATGGAGCCCCTTCGGATTATGCACACACCCCTAGTGAGCGCGGTTGATATTGTTGAGGGATGGATCTTCCCTGGACATGGATCTTGTCCAAAGCATTATATGCTTGGAGATAGATCTTCTAAACATGCTAGATTGGCCCTACTCGGTATTGGGTGACTGATGGTCAGTGATGTATATATTCTAGGATGGATCTTCCCTAGGCTATATGGGCCATATACAGTACAGAGAGATTGAGCATTTGAGAGTCTGAGCACATGAGGCTGTCAGCATGGTGCATCGCATACATCATGTGCATTGGCATGTAGAAGTAGAGGAGTTATATTCTTCATATCATTTAGATTTGATCTATTTTACTGTTTTGAGTTATCTATTAAACTTGAAAGCATGCCTACGTTTCTGCACTATTATTTCTATAATGAACTATGTTGGTTGAGTTCTTCACTACCTTTAAGTCTAAAGGTTGGATTTGTTACTTATTGAGTTGGTTGTACTCATGCTACACCCTGCACCTCGTGTGCAGATACAGGTGCTTCTAGTCACGGCGGCTGCTAATTGTGGAGACAAGATCTTAGGAGACTATCGAGGTAGCTGCATGGCGTTCGCAGGACTTGACTCTCCTTCCTTTTCATTATTTGTATTTTAGTTCTTATTCCTTAGAATTTGCAGTAGACTATATCCTGTTATAGATGCTCATGTACTCGGTGACACCCCAATTTTTGGGAGAGATTTGTATTGCGTTGTGGATTTATTTTCTATTTTAGAAAGGTTTTTTTTCTTAAGTATTAATTGCTTCCGTAAATATTTTAAAGCTTTTACTGTATTGAGATGGATGAGTAGTGGCTTGCCTAGTTCCACGATAGGTTCTATCACGATAGTTTGTTTTTGGTCGTGACAAGTTGGTATCAAAGCCTAGGTTACATAGGTCTTACGAGTCATGAGCAAGTTTAGTAGAGTCTTGCGGATCGGTACGGGGATGTTTGTACTTATCTTCTAGAGGATGTCAAACCCTTAGGAAAACTTCACATTCTTGAATTCTTGTCGTGCGAATCTGTTGATTCTGGTGACTAAACTTATGTTATTCTATTCCCTCATAGATGGTGAGGACACGTACTATTGGGCAAGATGGTCAGCCACTAGTACCACCAGTCAGGGTCGTGAGAGGCCGAGGTCGCGGTAGGGGCAGAGATGCAGCTCGTACAACATCTAGGGCAGCACTTGTAGATACACCAGGTTCCGCAGTTCAGGAGTAGGTCCCAGTCATCGATGCGCTTATAAGGCTTGCCAGCTCAGGCACCACCAGTGCTCAATGTGATTCCAGGTCTTCAGGAGGCCTTAGCTTAGAATCTGAATATGGCACCAGTTGAGTTGAAGGAGTTGATGGAGCAGCTTCAAGAACTCCTTGATAAGGGGTTTATTAGTCCTAGTGTGTCACCTTGGGGTGCATCAGTTCTGTTTGTGAAGAAGAAAGATGGCACCATGTGCATGCGCATTGATTATAGGCGGTTAACAAAGTCAAAATCAAGAACAAGTATCCTTTTCCGCGTATTTATGATTTGTTTGACCAGCTTCAGGGAGTGAGAGTGTTCTCCAAGATAGATTTGAGGTCTGGGTATCACCAGTTGAAGATTTGGGACTTGGATATTCTAAAGATAGCATTCAGGAACCATTATGGTCATTGATGTCTTTTGGGCTGACCAACGCCCCATCAGCATTTATGCATCTAATGAACAGTGTGTTTTAGCCTTATCTCGACTCATTTGTTATAGTGTTCATTGATGATATCCTGGTGTACTCTCGTAGCCAGGAGGAGCATGCCCAGCATTTGAGGGTTGTGTTGTAGCGGTTGAGGGAGGAGAAGCTTTATGCCAAGCTCTCCAAGTGTGAGTTTTTGCATAGTTCAATGGCTTTCTTGGGGCACGTGGTGTCCAGTGAGGGTATTCAGGTGGATCCGAAGAAGATAGAGGTGGTTCAGAGTTGGCCTAGACCGTCCTCAGCTACGGAGATTTGGAGCTTTCTAGGGCTAGCTAGTTATTATCATCGCTACATGCAGTGTTTCTTGTCTATCGCATCGCCCTTGACCAAATTGACCTAAAAGGGTGATCCTTTCAAGTGGTCGGATGAGTGTGAGGAGAGCTTTCAGAAGCTCAAGACTGTTTTGACCTCAGCTCCAGTTCTAGTTCTACCTTCAGCTTCCGGTTCTTACAAAGTATATTGTGATGCTTCTCTGATTGGTAATGAGTATGTTTTGATGCAGGAGAGTAGAAAGATTGCTTTTGCTTCGTGCCAATTGAAGCCTCATGAGAAGAACTACTCTATTCATGATTTGGAGTTGGCTGCCATTGTTCATGCATTGAAGATTTTGAGGCACTATCTCTATGGTGTGTCTTGTGAGGTGTTTAGAGATCATCAGAGCCTCCAGTATTTGTTCAAACAGAAGGATATAAATTTGAGATAGCGGAGATGGTTGGAGCTGCTAAAGGACTATGATATCACTATCATGTATCATCCGGGGAAGGCCAATGTGGTGGCTGATTCCTTGAGTAGGAAGGCAGTGAGTATGGGTAGCCTGTATTCATTCTTGTTAGTGAGAGAGCTCTTGTAGTTGATGTTCCGGCCTTGGCCAACCAGTTCGCGAGGTTAGATATTTCGGAACCTAGTCGGGTTCTAACCTGTGTGGTTTCTCGATCTTCCTTATTTTATCACATCAGAGCGCGCCAGTATGATGATCCTAATTTGCTTGTCCTCAAGGAAAAGGTTCAGCACGGTGATGCCATAGATGTGACTATTGGTGATGATGGGGTGTTGATGATGCAGGTTCAGATATGTGTGCCCAATGTAGATAGGCCACGGGAGTTGATTCTTGAGGCGACCCATAGCTCGCGGTATTCCATTCATCCGGGTGCCACGAAGATGTACCAAGACCAGAGGCAGCACTATTGGTGGGAGAGAATGAATAAGGATATAGTTGGGTTTGTAGCTCGGTGTCTTAACTGTCTGCAGGTAAAATATGAGCATCAGAGACCGAGTGGATTGCTTTAGAGCATAGAGATTCTAGAGTGGAAGTGGGAGCGGATCACCATGGATTTTGTAGTTGGACTCCCACGGACTTCGAGGAAGTTTGATTCTATTTGGGTGATTGTGGATCGACTGACCAAGTCCGCGCACTTCATTCCAATTGGTACTACTTATTCTTCAGAGCGGTTAGCTGAGATTTACATCCGAGAGATTGTCCGCCTTCATGGTGTTCTAGTTTCCATCATTTCAGATAGAGGTACGCAGTTTACATTGCAGTTTTGGAGAACTGTGCGGCGAGAGGTGGGCACTCAGGTTGAGTGAGTACAACATTTCACCCTAAAATGGATGGACAGTCCAAGCGCACTATTCAGATATTGGAGGATATGATACGCGCTTGTGTCATTGATTTCGAGGGTTAATGGGACCATTTTCTACCACTCGTAGAGTTTGCTTACAACAACAGTTATCGGTCGAGCATTCAGATAACACCGTATGAGGCTTTATATGGGAGGCGGTGTAAATCTCCGGTGGGTTGGTTTGAGCCGGGTGAGGCTAGGCTATTGGGTACTGACTTGGTTCAGGATGTTTGGACAAGGTTTAATTGATTTAGGAGCGGCTTCGCACGGTGCAGTCTAGACAGAAGATTATGCCGATAGGAAGGTCTGTGATGTTGCCTACATGGTTTGGGAGAAGGTTCTGCTGAAGGTTTCACCCATGAAGGGTGTTATGAGGTTCGAAAAGAAGGGCATGTTGAGCCCTCGGTTCATTGGGCCTTTTGAGGTACTTCAGAGGATCAGAGAGGTGGCTTATAAGCTTGCCTTGCCACCTAGCTTGTCGAGTGTGCATCCAGTATTTCATGTTTCTATGCTTCGGAAGTATGTCGGTGATCCGTCTCATGTTTTGGATTTCAGCACGATTCAGTTGGATGGTGATTTGACTTATGATGTAGAGCCGGTGGCCATTTTGGATCAGCAGGTTCGAAAGTTGAGGTCAAAGGATATAGCTTCAGTGAAGGTGCAGTGGAGATGGGATGAGGCTACTTGGGAGACCAAGCGGGAGATGTAGAGCAGATATTCACACCTATTTATGACTCCAAGTATGTTGCTAGACTCGTTCAAGGACGAACGTTTGTTTAAGAAAGGGAGGATGTAATGACCCGGCCGGTCGTTGCAAGAGTTGTAGCCCCGTTACCCCATTTTCTGCTTCTTTTGTACTCTACAATTGTTATATGACTTACCGGGTTGGTTAGTTTGGATTTGGAGAGATTTCAGATTGAATTGAGACAGTTAGTCTCATAATTGAAAGCTTAAGTTAGAAAAGTTGACCGGATACTGACTTATGTGTAAACGGCCTCGCATTTGAATATTGATGGTTCTATTAGCTCCGTCGGGTGATTCAGGACTCAGGAGCATGCCCGGATTGTGATTTGGAGGTCCGTAGTACAATTAGGCTTGAAATGGCGAAAAGTTGGTATTTTGGGAAGTTTGACTGACAGTGGACTTTTTGATATCAGGGTCTTATTGGAATTTCCGGAAGTTGGAGTAGGTTCGTGGGGTCAATTGTGACTTGTGTGCAAAATTTTCAGACGTGATTTGATAAGTTTTGACGTCGTTCATAGAATTTGGAAATTTCAAAGTGCATTAGGCTTGAAGCCAAGTGAAATTCGTGTTTTTGATGTTGTTTGAGGTGATTTGAGGATTCGACTAAGTTTGTATCGTGTTTTAGGACTTGTTGGTATGTTTGGTTGAGGTCCCGCGGGGTTTCGGGTTGATTTCAGGTGGTTATAGGACTTGGATTTTGATTTGAGGAACTACTAAAGTTAGGACCCAGCTGGTGTGATCGCACTTGTGAGGGTTTTGGCCGCAGGTGTGATGCTGCAGGTGCCGCAGGTACGGAATTGATGGAGACCAGTAGTGGTCGCAGGTGCGATGGTTTTTCCGCACCTGCGATAGCCCAGATGCTGACTATTGCAGGAGCAGAAGCAACTAGGGTTAGTGGTTTTCGCAGAAGCGCTCGTTTTTCCGCACAAGCGGATGCGTAGATGCGAGCCTAGGCTCTACAGGTGCGAAATGCCTGGGCAGAACCTATATAAATGAAGGTTCCGAGTTTTTTTTGCCATTTCTAACATTTTGAGCTCGGATTTTGAAGGTTTTTGAGAGGGTTTTTGAAGAGATTCTTGAGGTAAGCTCCTTGTGTTCATTTTTCTTCAATAATTATGTTTCCCCACTGATTTTCCACCTAGTTGGTGTGTTTTTTAGGTGTAATTTTGGGGGTTTGAGGCTAGGGATTTGAAGAGTTGATTTTGGGGGTTTGAGTGGCGATTTGATGTCAGATTTTGATAAATTTGATATGGTTAGACTTATGGTCGAATGGGCTTTCGGGTTTTGTCACTTTTGTTATATTTCGAGACGTGGGCATGGGGGCCGGCTTTTGGCCAATTTTGGATTTTCGCTTATATAACGTATTTTGCTTGTAGAATTGATTCCTTTAGCGCATATTGATTGTATTGTACTACTTGTGCCTAGATTCAGGATGGTTGGAGATCAATTTGAGAGGCTAATGCGTGTTGGAGTAGAGTTTTGCTCGAATTGAGGTAAGTAACACTTCTAAACTCGGTTCAAAGGGTTCGAAACCCTTACGTGTTATGTGATTGGTATTGAGGTGATGCACATACAAAGTGATGGGCGTGCGGGTGTGCACCGTGAGAATTGGGACTTGGTCGATTCCATGGCACCGTAAAGTGGTCCTATCTTGTTGATATCCGTGTTTCACTATGTGATAAAATAACTGAGTTGTCTATCATGTTAGAGATCATGTTTAGGCCATATGCTGGTACTGTTGGGACCCATAATGGGAGTTTCTTGTTGTTGACTTACTGATTTCATTGATATTTCATACTTAGTCATATTCATTCATTTCATATCATATCTCTGTCTCTGTTGTTATTTATTGATACGTCATATCATCATGTTCGGGCTAGTTTCATGGCATTGTGAGACCGTGACTGAGATTGGAGAAATTGATGACTATGTGAGGCCGAGATCCTGATTATGAGTGACATTTATGGGATCGGGCTGCACGCCGCAACGGTTATACTGATTTAGGATAGCGCTTGGGCTGAAGGATTCCTTCCGAAGTCTGCACACACCCCAAATGAGCACGGTTGATATTATTAAGGGATGGATCTTTCCTGGACATGGATCTTGTCCGAAGCAATATATACTTGGAGATGGATCTTCTCCACGAGCTGGATTGGCCCTACTCGGTACTGGGTGAATGATGGTCAGTGATGTATAAATTCTGGGATGGATCTTCCGTGGGCTGTATGGGCCATATATAGTACCGAGTGATTGAGCATTTGAGAGTGTGAGCACATAAGGTTGTCAGCATGGTGCATCGCATACATCATGCGAATTCGCATGTAGAAGTAGAGGAGTTATATCCTTTCGTATTTGGCCCCCTTGATAGGGTCGTGCTTGATTTTTGCTTGAAGTATCGGGTCACTTTGGCACAAATACATCCGTCGTTTTGGCGAGTGGTGTTGATGATGAGGTTCTTTGCGGAGAAAGCTGGGCTTGAATCCACGCTCAGCCACCTCGTCAGGCTGTACCGGCCCTTTCATCACCGAGGCATGTTAACCTTGCGATGTCGTTCGTCCACGCCCTTTGTTGTCGATGATGAAGAAGATGGGGACCAAGAGTGGATCAGTCGGTTCGTCCGGGTCCGGACGGCTAGCATTATCCCCGTGGAGCTCATGCCATTTCCCGAGGGATGGAATTATGCACGTGAGTGGAGTGTCTCGTGCTTCCTTGGATTAGCTTATAGCGAAAACCAGTTGAGTAATTGCGTTTCCTTCCCTTTTGCAGCAACTTCATGGATGCCGGGCGAAGTTCATGGATGCCGGGCGAAGTTATCAAGTACATTTTCCCCTTTTTCTTTTGTGCTAGCTATGTCGCCGTAGGTATCAGGCGGTCTCTTGGGGCGAGTCTTTTTTCCTCCGAGGATGAGGGGGAATCGTCGGCCCTCGAGCCAAGGGGGGATGGTGATAAGAGGGATTTGCACCCGTGGCGTGGTGGAGCTTTTAATGGGGCTCAACGGGCCCGTGTCTTCGAGGAGAGGACGTCGCCTGAGTCTGCTGCTGCCGAAGTGTTTGATTCTGGGATGATGGTTCCTTCGAGAGAATATGCTTTGCCCGAGGTTGTTTCTCCCGTGGCTAAAGGGGCAAGACCAACATGAGTGCGCTCCGCTTTTGAGGGAGTCCGCCGGCTTCACTTCATGGTGAGTTTCGGTGCGGTCCTTCTGTATTTCGCGTCCTCCTTTCTTTACCGAGTTTTTCCTTTGCAGGCCTTTGACAGGCTCAAGTCTGAGCTACTCCGTCATGGGGTCAGGCTTCGAAAAGCTCTAGACGAGAGTGAGTCCCTTAGGCTCCTTAGCAAGGAGAAGGAGGTTGAGTTGATGCGCTGGCGATATGAGGCGTATCGGGGCTCAAATTACGAGAGCTTTTTGCTGGAGCAGGTAACTTTTCGTAGTGAGAGTTTCACTTCTTTTGACCTTTAAGGTTAACCTTTTGCCTATCTTAGCTGCAAAAAAAGGCGGAGGCCTTGGAGTACCTCAAGGGCGAAGCCGACCGCGTCTGGTATGCTTGCGGTGAACTGAGGGCTCTGGTGCAGGATCAAGCTTTAGAGGAGAGGGGCGCCTTGGCCAAGATTCCCGCCCTCGAGGCCCAACTCCGCTTGGCTCGTGGAAATGCTACAGTCCAAGCGGATATGATCAGGAAGCTCGAGTCTGATCTCTCGAAGGTCAGGGCTAAGATAATCGATGTCCGGGCTTAAGTAGCATTAAATCGATCCAAGGTTGATCAGGAGCTGGCGATTCATATGAAGCATACTGCTGGTGCCCAAGCCGAGTTGAAGTGGGCCCTCGACCGCGAGAAGAGGATCGAGGAATATGTCTGTTGCAGATCCCGAAGAGAGGTACTTGAGGAGATCGGCTCTAGGGGCTTCGTTCTCTTGGAGGAGTTGGCTCAAGCAAGGGCGGACGAGCGTGATGCTCGGTCCCTTCTTGCTGACATCATAGAGAGCGAATCTGGGGCTGGCAGGCTGTAGCCTTTGGGAGCGAAGAGTGGATTTTGCCGCTTTTCCATTTTGTACTTGATATTTGCAGAGCATGTTTATAGATGGAGAGCTCGCCTTTTGCGCATGTAAATAAGAGAAAACTTGAAGCTTTATCTCTTTTGTATCTCCCTTTTCATTGATTTCGACCAGGTAGGCTGGTTCTCAGCGTCTGGCAGGGACCCTATGGATCCGGAGCTTACTAGATAGGTTCGGAGGCTCTTAAGTGCGATTCTGATGTGAGTAGGCATCAGGGTCTTTGTGCTTTGCCTACCTGTTTAGGCCTAGTCTCTGAGTTAGGCCTAGATTCGAGCCTACCTAACCTCCAGTCTCCCGTTCCTGCGTGGGCGGATGGTGACTGTTCTTATTGCTCGCCCTTGGGCGTTCGCGCTTCAACTATTTTGGGTCTAGTCTCCGAGTTGCGTTGCGACTCGAGCTTTAATTAACCCTCAAGTTCTTTCGTGCCCGCATGTACGGATGACGATGGCTTTTGCGCTTCGGGTCGAATCAACCTTTTAAGTATGTGGCCCGGAGGCTTGTTTGGCTAGCGATAATGGCACTTAGGTCGCGCCCTTAGGCATGTGTAGTTAACTATTTTGGATCCGGTCTCTGAATCGGGTTACGACTCGAGCTCATTTTAATCCTCAAGTTTTCGATTTTCGAGCTGGCAATAGTGGCTCTTACGATGTTGGTCGTTGAGACCTTTCAGTGTGCGGCCCAGAGGCTCGTTTGGCTGGCGACAATGGCTCTTACGCTTTTGCCCGTGGGCTTTTTGAAGGCTTTATTTTCCTCTCGTTAAGGTCTTTTTGAAATGATTTTGCCTGACCCGTCGTCAGTTCTGGAAGAACCTCGATTTCAAGTCGTTAGCGGCGATGTTCGAGCACCTCGGAAGGTTCTTAGCTCTTAGGCTGAGTAGCTCAAAGCCTTGTGATTTGGAGCTGACATGGTCGAAGCTCGTTTGCCTGTTTGAGGGAAGCCTATTTTAACCAGTTCTTTTCGAAGTATATTCGAAGTAATGGCCTGTGATTTTGTTAGCAACAGTCGGGCGTCCCCGAGTCGCGTTAATTTGGCTAGTGCAGCCGTTTTTGACCGTAGTCATATGTATTTGGCTTGAGCCATTGATCCCGAGTGATATTTTAGGCATCTACACCGAGGGTATGCCCTTTCGGGATTCTTACAAATGCGACGTATAGCCTAAACTTTGGGATTGAGTTCTTATGCCCATAGAAAGGTCTTAAAAAAATTTCATGCCTGTTGAGGTCTTACAGTTTTGTCATCTTGTTGAGGTCTTATAGTTTCTGTCATGCCTGTTGAGGTCTTGCATTTTGTCATGCCTGTTGAGGTCTTATAGTTTTTGTTGTTGTGTAGAATGGGTCTGGTCATACCGAGTCTGCCCGCTCGGGGTCTTACGGTTTCGGGTTTTCCGGTGTTTGGCGATTGACGGCAGTCTCCGAGTCATCGAGTTTGCTTAGGCTTGAAGGCCGTCATTTGTGAGCTCGGAGTTGCCTTGTTGGGGCCTTTGTGAGCCCGGAGTTCCGACCCTAGGATCGTGCGGGTGTCAAGTTGTCAACGTTAAGTCTCCGAGTACCTTGGGATGTATTTGGTGGGGGGACCCCTACCGAGAGCATGCTGACATTCCCTTTTCTAGAGTACGAGATGCCGAAATATATTCTTTTATTTTTTGGCGTAAATGCATATTGCTTCATTGTTGAGGGCTTGGTCCGCGCGGGCGCGGCTACTCGGGCCGTTTGGTCCGGTACATGATTCCCTATCGAAGCTCAGCCTGCCATTCCCCGGGCCTTCCGAGCGGACGGCGCCTTCGAGGGGTGGGGTGTCCTTCATCGTTTGATTGCAGAAGAAAGCATGTGATCTTGTCGGATCCTCCTCAAGAGTGCGTTGCTCCGTTAAGAACCTTGCTGGCGAGACCCTCTTTGGGGCGGAAGTCCGGCCGAGGGGAAAGAGCGCGGCGGGTTCGGTTAAGGCCTTGAGGTCTTTGGGTGGAGTTAGAACTTCCGAGCGCCTTGGCCCGGTGTCTGCATATAGGTTAGTGAAAAATATCGAATGAGGGAGGTAGTTTTCCTTTACCGCGGGATCTCTAGGCGATGTTCTGAGGTTTGGTATGTTCCTGCTATTTTGGGGTGTGAACTCTAATGCAACCCTCCGTTGTGTTTGATCGGGTTTTGGCCGATGATGCGGCTCGCTTACCCTTCGACCCTTTCGAGAGTGGAGATATCGGTGTCGGTGGTGCGTCATGTGATGCGGAATTTCCTCTTGCCGCGTGTCGCTTCCTGCCGATGGTTTTAATTCCATCCCTTGTGCGGAATTTTCATTCTCTCGGTAAAGTGGGGACGACCCTATCTTCGGGCTACGCGCTCGAGGTCATCTGAATATGTCGTCTGTGCCTTGTGCCTCCTTTGATGACATGAAACTCGGCATTCCGGTCTGGGCCGGTCATGCTGTGCTGGGGGAATGTCTTTCCCCCTTATTGTAGCAATCGCCGTTTGGAGTCCATCAAAGATCCGAGAGGCGGTTGTGTTTCGACCCGGCAGTCCGACAGTGTTGGTAGAGTCACCTGAACTCAAGAGCACATGTTTTATCAAAAATAGATCGAGTAAGGAAGAAGGTTACCAGTGCGTCATTGTGAGGTCGAGATGAGGTCTCGGTATCCTCCTTGCTGAATGTAAGGGCATCCCTGGGGGTATATCCCCAGGTCTGCCTTTCTCCGGTGACGAGAAATCTTACTCTCCTTTTTAGAAGTTCTTGGAAAGGATCGTCGTTCCTCCATCATCGTGGTGATGCGCCATGGCCCGCTTGTTTCGTTCCTCATGGCTGCCTTCCGTACTGGGGACTGACCTTGAATTCGAACGCTCGTCAGTTCTTGGTGGTGATTTTTGCCGAGCGGCTTGGCGGCTTTCCCCCGAAGTTGGTGCTTCCTTCAGCCCCGCCGCTGCACTTGCTATGTAGTTCCCGCGCTAGGATGCGATTCCCTTGAGAGGAATTCGACCGAATTGTCCGAGCCATTTGACGTCCCTAATTTCGCCTACAACGAGCATGATACTTGGTAAAGTGATGTGGAAATTGTACTCTGGTGGGCGAGGCGCCCTTGCCGGCCATGCGTCCTCGTCGAACCTGGTTTTGTTAATGATTTCTCGAGGATATTGTCCTCGGGCCATTCTTCGATCGTCGCGAGGTAGATTGCATCTTGGGGCGTTTCTCCTGTCTGTGGCGCACGGGCGTTACCTCGCTCTGTTTGTCATTGGTTTCTTTTCCAGGAGCCGGTTTGGGTAACCTGAGTCCGGTGAGGCTCCCGGACGGTCATCCATGACCCTGGTTTGCAACTGGTGCCGGGTACGGGCATCCGACCAGGTCTTGGCTGGGTACCTGATCAAGCTTTGTTCGAACTGCCCTGAAATCGTCGGGCTCGATTTGTTCAGGCTTTGAGTGGAGGCTTGTATCGCCCAGTCATCCAAGACCGAGGGTAGTCCCGTTCGTTCCATCGGGGAATGAAGTGCGAATCCCCGCAGCGCTTCATTCTCCCTTTGCTCGGCCCTGGATGCGTCGGTCTTTCCTGTCGTCGTTTCGATGGCACTGGCGTGCGCCCTTATGGAGGAGTCTGCCGGTCCGGTAGGCGAGTTTATGGGGTCGGGCGCTAGGTTACGGCACCGCATCATGGTTCCTTTAGAGAGTGTTTCCCCGAACCTCTTCGGTAAGACGGGCTCGATCTCATCATCTTTTGGGTCGTCGCCTTTTCCCGCGCACGTATAGGCGGTGACGTGTTCGTTGGGATCCGAGGTCCCGTTGTACCTAGGTAATTCTGGCGTTTTGAGCTTTTCTGGACGGATACCGAGGTCGCTTCCTTGGGGGACGGCCACTGCACGAACTTCCACGAACCTAATTCGATCCTTATCCTTTTGGTGAGATCTTCCAGCATTCTCATGATGGCAGGATCGGCTACCGATCTGTCACGACCCCAGTTCACCCTCCATGAACATGTCGTGATGGCACCTAGTTCCTACAACTAGGTAAGCCTAACAGTGCGGAATAACAAATTAACATTTGCGGAATAATTAATTAAAACTGAACATACGGAAATAACAACTGTATATAAGGCCACTCGGCCTATACAACTCAAAAATATGCGGAAGTCTACAACTAAATCCCAAAACCCGGAAACTCACGGGAAACACAGGCTAATAGAATGTAGTAATCTGCTCTACACCAGAATGTCTAAAAAACATGAAAGGAAAGAAAGGAACTATCTGCTAAAGCCGGAATAGAGTAGAGACTCCTGGTCTGCGGACGTAGCAGATATACCTCAAGTCTCAGCTAGGACTCTCCACCACGAGGATGATACACCTGGGAGGAAGTACCTGGATCTGCACATGAAAAACATGCGCAGAAGAGGCATGAGTACACCACAGCGGTACACAGTAAGTGCCAAGCCTAACCTCGGTTGGGTAGTGACGAGGAAGGTCAGGGCCCTACTGAGATAAAACATAATAAATAATGAGATAACGGAAGCAGTTTAAATAAAGTCTACAGCGAGAATCTAACCCAGGTAAATAAGGAAGAACAGTAATAGAAAGCAAAGGTAACAATACAAGGAAAACTGCCCTCAACAAGGAATAATAGCCGGGGGATCTCTTGGTATCCCGAGGATCTCTTGGTATCCTCAATAAGTAAGTCGGGGATCTCTTGGTATCCCGAGGATCTCTTGGTATCCTCAATAAGTAAGTCGGGGATCTCTTGGTATCCCGAGGATCTCTGGGTATCCTCAATAAGTAAGCTGGGGATCTCTTGGTATCCCAATATATATAGAAACACATGTGCCAGGGATCTCTTGGTATCTCGCACCCTCAGTCCAGAATATCTCAAGTACAGGGGATCTCCCGGGAAGCCGTCCTGTAGAACCAAATTAAACACACAACAACAACCCATAATCTCAGAATAAATGCTAAAATCAGGACAAGAAATAGTAAATTCTAGCCTAACATGCTTCCCAGAGTACAAATAGTACAGCTAAACAAATAAGCAAGTAAGCCAGCTAAACATGCGTCTCTAAGCTAGCACAGGTATAAACTTACAGTCTAAAATGAACAAGTAAACAGGAAATCTCAATTTAAACACTTCAAGTAGAAACGGGTTTACAACAATTAGCTCAAGTACGCGCTCGTCACCTCACGTACGAGGCATTCAAATATTCAAAGATCATGTCCTAAGGGGAAAGGTCCCCCACACAAGGTTAGACNCACCCTGGCGCAAATGCTCAAACTCTGCGTGCCATGCATCCCTAAGACTCTGGGGAACAAACTCTCTCATAAACATATCCGAGAACTGGGTCCAAGTCAGTGAAGCAGCCTCGACTGGACTGTCTAACTCATAAGTATGCCACCAATCAAAGGCGGCTCCCCGAAGCTTAAAAGCAGTGAAAGAAACCCCGCTGGACTCCACTATGCCCATAGTGCAAAGAATACGATGACACTCCTCCAAAAATCCCAAGGCATCATCTGATGCTAATCCACTGAACACTGGGGGATCATATTTCTTGAACCTCTCAAGTCTCTGCTGCTCGTCCTCTGAAGCAGCTGACCCATCCTCGGGCTGAACTGGCACTGCAGGCGGTGCGGGAATAATCTCGAGAACCTGCTCAACCTGCACTCGCTGCTCAGGAGTGCGGACGGCGGGAGTCTGTGCTCCTCCCCCGGCCTGGGATGTGGCTGCAGCAAGGGGAAGCAACCCTGCCTAAGCTAAGGTGGTGTACATGCTCATGAACTGAGCCAAAGTCTCTTGGAGCGCTGGAGTAGTAGTGGCAGTAGTAGGTGTGCCAGGTGCCTGTGCTCCGGCTGAGTCTGCCGGTGGTACCTCGGCGGCAGCTCGCGCAGGTGCTCTGGCTGCACCACGTGTGCGTCCTCAACCTCTCCCCCGGCCCTGGCCTTTGGCGGCTGCAGTAGGGGGCGCGGGTGCCTGATCATCTCAAGTAGCACGTGTCCTCACCATCTGTGAGAGAATAGAAGTCAGAAGTTTAGAATTGATGTTCAAAATATCGCACGACAAGGAATTCAAATGAAATGAAGATTTCTCCTAAACAGTTACATAGCCTCTCGTAGATAAGTACAGACGTCTCCGTACCGATCAGCGAGACTCTAATAAACCGGCCTGTGTTCCGTGACTCCTACCAACCTAGAGCTCTGATAACTTGTCACGACCCCAGTTCACCCTCCATGAACATGTCGTGATGGCACCTAGTTCCTACAACTAGGTAAGCCTAACAGTGCGGAATAACAAATTAACATTTGCAGAATAATTAATTAAAACTGAATATACGGAAATAAGAACTGTATATAAGGCCCCTCGGCCTATACAACTCAAAAATATGCAGAAGTCTACAACTAAATCCCAAAACCCGAAAACTCACGGGAAAACACAGGCTAATAGAATGTAGTAATCTGCTCTACACCAGAATGTCTAAACAACATAAAAGGAAAGAAAGGAACTATCTGCTAAAGCCGGAATAGAGTAGAGACTCCTGGTCTGCGGACGTAGCAGATATACCTCAAGTCTCAGCTAGGACTCTCCACCACGAGGATGATACACCTGGGAGGAAGTACTTGGATCTGCACATGAAAAACATGCGCAGAAGAGGCATGAGTACACCACAGCGGTACTCAGTAAGTGCCAAGCCTAACCTCGGTTGGGTAGTGAAGAGGAAGGTCAGGGCCCTACTGAGATAAAACATAATAAATAATGAGATAACGGAAGCAGTTTAAATAAAGTCTACAGCGAGAATCTAAACCAGGTAAATAAGGAAGAACAGTAATAGAAAACAAAGGTAACAATACAAGGAAAACTGCCCTCAACAAGGAATAATAGCCGGGGGATCTCATGGTATCCCGAGGATCTCTTGGTATCCTCAATAAGTAAGTTGGGGATCTCTTGGTATCCCGAGCATCTCTGGGTATCCTCAATAAGTAAGTCGGGGATCTCTTGGTATCCCGAGGATCTCTGGGTATCCTCAATAAGTAAGCCGGGGATCTCTTGGTATCCCAATATATATAGAAACACATGTGCCAGGGATCTCTTGGTATCCCGCACCCTCAGTCCAAATATCTCAAGTACAGGGAATCTCCCGGGAAGCCGTCCCGTAGTCCCAAATTAAACACACAACAATAACAACAACAACAACAACCCATAATCTCAGAATAAATGCTAAAATCAGGACAAGTAATAGTAAATTCTAGCCTAACATGCTTCACAGAGTCCAAATAGTACAGCTAAACAAATAATCAAGTAAGCCAGCTAAACATGCGTCTCTAAGCTAGCACAGGTATAAACTTACAGTCTAAAATGAACAAGTAAACAAGAATCTCAATTTATATACTTCAAGTAGAAATGAGTTTACAACAATTAGCTCAAGTACGCGCTCGTCACCTCACGTACGAGGCATTCAAATATTCAAAGATCATGTCCTAAGGGGAAAGGTCCCCTACACAAGGTTAGACAAACCACTTACCTCGAACCGGCTCAATATCAACTAGAAACCACGCTCTTGCCACGAGTATCCGACTCCAAATGGCCCAAATCTATTCAATTCAATTACACATTGTAAATAACATCGCAAACACCTAGTTATGCTATTAAATTCAAAGCTACGGCGTGAAATTAGGTGAAATGACCAAAATGCCCTTCAGGCCAACGCCTCGGAATCGAATAATTTTCACATTTTCAGAATCCTCGTACTCTCCCGAGTCTAACCACATGATAATCTCCCAAATCGGAGGCCAAATGCTCACTTAAAACCTAATAGTTAGGTCTAAGATGTTTTACCCATTTTCTTCCAATTTTGATCCCAAATTCGAATTTTAATGATGGATTTAACTACAAAATGATGAAATATAGCTAGGAGGGATCAAAGAAACATTACCCAATGGTCTTCTCTTCAAAACCCTCTGAAAATCGCCCTTCCCCGAGCTAAATTCGACTTTTCTAACTTATGAAATCAAACCCTCGAATTTTCTATATCAGAACAGGTGTTTCCGCTTTTGTGGACAAGGGACCGCATCTGCGGTCCCGCTTCTGCGGACCAACTCGCCGCTTCTGCGATTTTTCATTAAAGCCAAGAGTTCCGCTTCTGCGGTTGCCGCTTATGCGGATTCCTTACCGCTTCTGCGGTTTCAATCAAAATCCCAAGGACCGCATATGCGACTACTATCTCGTAGGTGCGTAACCGCTTCTGCGGTTAAACTTTCGCACCTGCAGAAACTGAAGGAACACTCAAATTTCGCTCCTGCGGTGGTTTAGCCGCTTCTGCGGCTCCGCTTCTGCGGTTCCCAAGACGCAGAAGCGGAAATACCAGATGACAGAACCTTCAGCAATTCATTCAACTTCAAAATTTTTCCGTTAACCACCCGAAATCATCCCGAGGCCCCCGGGACCTCAACCAAAAGCACCAATACCACCTAATACCTTATTCTAACTTGTACCAATCCTTAAAACACCTAAAACAACACCGGAAACCCGATTTAATCAATGATTCAAGCCTAAGAACTTCAAATTTCCTCCAAATACGCTTTCGATCAAAAACCTAACCAAAACACGTCTGAATGACCTGATATTTTGCACACACATCCCAAATTACATGACGGAGCTACTGAAACTTCCGAAATTCCATTCCGAACCTCGGATCAAAAACTCACTATCAGACCAGAAACTTCAAAAATACAAACTTCGGCATTTCAAGCCTAAATGAGCTACGGACTTCCAAAATACATTCCGAACATGCTCCCAACCTCGAAATAACCTAACAGAGCTAACGGAACCATGGGATTTCCATTCCGAGGTCGTCTTCACACTATTCCGACTACGGACCATTTTTCAACACTTAAGCTCTCATTTAGGGACTAAGTGTCCCAAAACACTCCGAATCCTAACACCGAACGTCCCGGCAAACCAAAATAGCAGAAATGAACTTAGGGGAAGTAGTTAAGGGGGGATCGGGGTGTAAATTCCAAAAATGACCGGTCGGGTCGTTACAATATTCGGCTTCCATGATGGAATCAGCAACACAAGTTTGCTTGATGCTCCTCCAACTTATGGCTCCACCTCCCAGAGTAAACACATTTCCTGAGGTAGACTTTCTAGAATCTTTATTTGATTGGAAATCCGAATCAGTGTACCCAATAGGCACAAGTTCATCCGAATGGTAGACTAGCATGTAATCCCTAGTCCTTTTTAGGTACTTGATTATATGCTTAACCGCTGTCTAATGCTCTCTCCCAGGATTAGACTGAAATCTGCTAACAACGCCAACGGCAAAGCAGATATCAGATCTAGTACATAACATAGCATACATCAGACTCCCCATAGCAGATGCATAGGGGATCGCCTTCATCTTTTCTATCTCTTCATCAGTTTTAGGAGACTGATCTTTAGATAGAGAAATTCCATGCCTGAAAGGGAGAAATCCTTTCTTGGAATCATGCATGCGAAACCTGGAGAGTATTGTATCNTACGACAGTAGTAGCCAAGCCGTAACCTCGGTGGGTAGTGACGAGGAAGGTCAGGGCCTACTGAAGATAAAAACATAATAAATAATGAGATAACGGAAGCAGTTTAAATAAAGTCTACAGCGAGAATCTAACCCAGGTAAATAGGAAGAACAGTAATAGAAAGCAAAGGTAACAATACAAGGAAAACTGCCCTCAACAAGGAATAATAGCCGGGGGATCTCTTGGTATCCCGAGGATCTCTTGGTATCCTCAATAAGTAAGTCGGGGATCTCATGGTATCCCGAGGATCTCTTGGTATCCTCAATAAGTAAGTCGGGGATCTCTTGGTATCCCGAGGATCTCTGGGTATCCTCAATAAGTAAGCTGGGGATCTCTTGGTATCCCAATATATATAGAAACACATGTGCCAGGGATCTCTTGGTATCTCGCACCCTCAGTCCAGAATATCTCAAGTACAGGGGATCTCCCGGGAAGCCGTCCTGTAGAACCAAATTAAACACACAACAACAACCCATAATCTCAGAATAAATGCTAAAATCAGGACAAGAAATAGTAAATTCTAGCCTAACATGCTTCCCAGAGTACAAATAGTACAGCTAAACAAATAAGCAAGTAAGCCAGCTAAACATGCGTCTCTAAGCTAGCACAGGTATAAACTTACAGTCTAAAATGAACAAGTAAACAGGAAATCTCAATTTAAACACTTCAAGTAGAAACGGGTTTACAACAATTAGCTCAAGTACGCGCTCGTCACCTCACGTACGAGGCATTCAAATATTCAAAGATCATGTCCTAAGGGGAAAGGTCCCCCACACAAGGTTAGACAAGCCACTTACCTCGAACCGGCTCAATATCAACTAGAAACCACGCTCTTGCCACGAGTATCCGACTCCAAATGGCCCAAATCTATTCAATTCAATTACACATTGTAAATAACATCGCAAACACCTGGTTTTGCTATTAAATTCAAAGCTACAACGTGAAATTAGGTGAAATGACCAAAATGCCCTTCAGGCCAACGCCTCAGAATCGAATAATTTTCACATTTTCAGAACCCTCATACTCTCACGAGTCTAACCATATAAAAATCTCCCAAATCAGAGGTCAAATGCTTACTCAAAACCCAATAGTTTGGCCTAAGAAGTTTTAACCAAATTCTTCAAATTTTAATCCCAAATTCCAATTTTAATCATGGATTTAACTACAAAATGATGGAATATAACTAGAAAGGATTAAGAAAACGTTACCCAATTATCTTCACTTCAAAACCCACTCAAAATCGCCCACTCCCGAGCTCTCAATTGATTTTTCCAACTTTTGAAACTCAACCCTCGAAATTCCCTTTTCTGAACAGGTATTTCCGCTTCTGCGGTCCCGTTTCTGCGGAAACCAAGCCGCTTCTACGATTTTCACTTAATGGGCCAGGTTCCGCTTCTGCGGTACAAATCTCGCAGGTGCGAACCGCATCTGCGGTCAAACCTTCCGCACCTGCGGAAAAGCTGAGGAGTCCAAATTTCGCTTCTGCGATGACCAAGGCCGCTTCTGCGGCTCCGCTTCTGCGGTTCCCAAGCCGCAGAAGCGAAAAGATACCAGAAGCAGCAGAATTGCTACCTCTCAACTTCCAAAATTCTTCCGTTAACCACCCGAAATCATCCCGAGGCCCCCAAAATCTCAACCAAAAGCACCAATACCACCTAATACCTTATTCAAACTTGTACCAATCTTAAAAACACCTAAAACAACGCTGGAAACCCGAACTAATCAAAGATTCAAGCCTAAGAACTTCAAATTCCAACAAAACACGCCTTCGATCAAAAACCTACCCGAACCTCGTCCGAATGACCTGAAATTTTGCACACACATCCCAAATGACATGACGGAACTACTGTAACTTCCGGAATTCCAATCCGACCCTCGGATCAAAAACTCACTATCGGACCGGAAACTTATAAAATTCAAACTTCGGCATTTCAAGCCTAAATGAGCTACGGACTTCCAAAATACATTCCGAACACGCTCCCAACCCCAAAATCACCTAACGGAGCTAATGGAGCTAACGGAACCATCAGATTTCCATTCCGAGGTCGTCTTCATACTGTTCTGACTACGGACCACTTTTCAACACTTAAGCTTTCATATAGGGACTAAGTGTCCCAAAGCTCTTCGAAACTCAACACCGAACGTCCCGGCAAACCAAAATAGCAGAAATGAACTTAGGGGAAGCAGTTAATGGGGGATCGGGGCGTAAATTCTTAAGACGACCGGCCGGGTCGTCACATCCTCCTACACTTAAACATTCGTTCGTCCTCGAACGAGCATAGAGAACATACCTGAAGTAGTGAAAAGATGAGGGTAACTGCTGGGCATATCCTTCTCGGTCTCCCAAGTCGCCTCCTCGGCCGGCTGACCCCGCCACTAAACCTTCACTGAAGCTATGTTCTTTGACCTCAACTTCCTGATCTGCCTGTCCAATATAGCCACTGGATCCTCAACATAGGATAGATCCTTGTCCAACTGGACTGAACTGAAATCCAACACGTGCGACGGATCACCGTGATACCTCCGGAGCATCGAAACATGAAATACCGGATGAACTCCGGCCAAACTGGGAGGTAAGGCAAGCTCGTAAGCAACCTCCCCAACTCGCCTCAAGATCTCAAAAGGGCCAATAATTCTCGGACTCAACTTTCCTTTCTTCCCAAACCTCATAACGCCTTTCATAGGCGAGACCCGAAGCAGAACCCGCTCACCAACCATATATGAAACATCACGAACCTTCCTATCCGCGTAACTCTTCTGTCTGGACTGGGCTGTACGGAGTCTATCCTGAATCGTCTTAACCTTCTCCAATGCGTCCTGAACCAACTCTGTGCCCAATAGCCTGGCCTCGCCCGGCTCAAACCAACCCACCGGGGATCTACACCTCCTGCCATATAAAGCCTCATACGGCGCCATCTGAATGCTAGACTGATAATTGTTGTAAGCAAACTCCGCCAATGGCAAGAAATGATCCCAAGACCCTCCAAACTCAATCACGCACGCACGGAGCATGTCCTCAAGAATCTGAATAGTGCGCTCGGACTATCCGTCCGTCTGGGGGTGAAATGCTGTGCTCAACTCCACCCGAGTTCCTAACTCCTGCTGCACAGCTCTCCAGAACCGCGATGTAAACTGAGTACCTCTGTCTGAAATGATAGAAACTGGAATACCATGCAAACGGACGATCTCCCTGATATAAATCTCCGCCAACCGCTCCGATGAATAAGTGGTACACACAGGAATGAAATGAGCGAACTTGGTCAGCCGGTCCACAATAACCCAAATGGAATCAAACTTCTTCAAGGTCCGTGGAAGTCCAGATACAAAATCCATGGTGATGCGCTCCCATTTCCACTCCGGAATCTCTATCTGCTGGAGCAACCCACCCGGGCGCTGGTGCTCATACTTCACCTGCTGGCAGTTGAGGCATCTAGACACATAACCAACTATATCCTTCTTCATCCGCCTCCACCAGTAGTGCTGCCTCAGGTCCTGATACATCTTCGCGGCACCCGGATGGATGGAATACCGCGAACTATGGGCCTCTGCTAGAATCATCTCTCGAAGACCATCAACATTGGGCACACAAATCCGGCCCTGCATCCTCAATACTCCATCATCTCCAATGGTCACATCCCTGGCATCTCCACGCTGAACCTTGTCCTTAAGGACAAGTAAATGAGGGTCCTCATACTGCTGCTCCCTGATACGATCAAATAAGGAAGACCGGGAAACCACACAAGCTAGAACCCGACTGGGCTCTGAAAGATCCAATCTCACGAACTGGCTGGCTAAGGCCTGAACATCCATCGCCATAGGCCTCTCTGAAGCTGGTAAATATGCCAAACTCCCCAAACTCTCCGCCCGGCGACTCAAGGCATCCGCCACCACATTGGCCTTGCCCGGGTGATATAGGATAGTGATGTCATAATCCTTCAGCAGCTCTAACCACCTCCTCTGACGCATATTGAGATCCTTTTGCTTGAGCAAGTGCTGCAAACTCCGATGATCAGTATAGATCTCGCAAGGCACTCCATATAAATAATGACGCCAGATCTTCAAGGCATGAACAATGGCAGCTAACTCAAGGTCGTGGACAGGGTAATTCTTTTCATGTATCTTCAACTGTCTGGACGCGTAGGCAATCACCCTACCGTCCTGCATCAACACTGCTCCAAGGCCAACTCTCGAGGCGTCACAATAGACAGTATAAGACCCCGAACCGGTAGGCAACATCAAGATAGGGGCTGTAGTCAAAGTTGTCTTGAGCTTCTGAAAGCTCGCCTCACACTTCTCTGTCCACTGAAATGGGGCACCCTTCTGGGTCAATCTAGTCATAGGGGCAGCAATCGATGAAAATCCCTCCACGAAACGACGGTAGTAACCCGCCAAGCCAAGGAAACTGCGAATCTCTGTAGCTGAGGACGGCCTGGGCCAACTCTGCACGGCCTCTACCTTCCTCGGATCCACCCGAATACCCTCACTAGTAATCACATGGCCTAAGAATGCCACAGAACTCAGCCAAAACTCACATTTTGAGAACTTTGCATATAACTTCTTCTCTCTCAAGGTCTGAAGCACGGTCCTCAGGTGCTGTTCATGATCTTTCCGACTCCGAGAGTACACCAGAATATCATCAATGAAAACAATCACGAAACAGTCAAGATAAGGCCTGAACAGACTGTGCATCAAGTGCATGAAAGTTGCAGGGGCATTGGTCAGCCCAAATGACATAACAAGGAACTCGTAATGACTGTATCGAGTCCTGAAGGCAGTCTTCGGGATATCTGGCTCCCGAATCTTCAATTGATGGTAACCTGAGCGCAAGTCAATCTTAGAAAACACCTATGCGCCCTGAAGCTGGTCAAACAGATCATCTATACGAGGCAAAGGATAACGGTTCTTCACTGTAACCTTGTTCAACTGGCGGTAGTCAATACACATGCGCATAGAACCATCCTTTTTCTTCACAAACAAAATAGGAGCACCCCACGGTGAAACACTGGGTTGAATAAAACCCTTACCAAGCAATTCCTGCAACTGATCCTTCAACTCCTTCAACTCAGGAGGAGCCATACGATACGGAGGAATGGAAATGGGCTGAGTGCCCGGCAACAGATCAATGCCAAAATCAATGTCTCTATCAGGCGGCATGCCCGGAAGATCAGCTGGAAATACATCGGGATAATCCCGTACCACTGGAACAGAATCAACAGAAGGGGTATCAACACTAACATCTCTCACATAAGCCAAATACGCGGCACACCCCTTCTCAACCATGCGCTGAGCTTTAAGAAAAGAGATAACTCTACTGGGAGTGTGATCTAAAGTACCACTCCACTCAACACGCGGGATACCTGGCATAGCCAGCGTCACGGTCTTGGCGTGACAATCAAGAATAGCAAAATGGGGCGACAACCAGTCCATGCCTAGAATAATGTCAAAATCCACCATACCGAGTAACAATAAATCTGCTCTAGTCTCAAAACCACGAATAGTAACCAAACATGACCGATAAACGCGGTCCACAACAAGAGAATCTCCCACAGGAGTAGAAACATAAACGGGGGCACTCAAAGAATCCCGAGGCACACCCAAATGCGGAGCAAAGTAAGAAAACACATAAGAGTAAGTAGAGCCCGGATCGAATAGAACTGATGCCTCTCTGTGACAAACCAATATAATACCTCTAATGACGGAGTCGGAGGCAACAACCTCAGTGCGAGCAGGAATACAATAATATCTGGCCCGGCCCCTCTCGCGAGGGCGACCTCTATCTCCCCGACCTCCGCCCCTAGCCGGCTAGGCAGGTGGGGTAGCAGCTGGAGCTGTGACCATGGCCTGAGAACCCTGAGGAGCACGCTGTGGCTGAGAAGTCTGTGGGGGCGCGCTCCTCCCAAGTCTAGGGAAATCCCTCACCAAGTGACGAGTATCACCACACTCGTAACAAGCTCTGGGATGACGCGGTGCCTGTGACTGACTAGGGCCAGATCTGCTGGACTGACCTCTGGAAGCACCCCGCGCAGGAGGCGCGCTAGAAACTAGAGGTGCATAATAGGGCTCCTGAGGTGTAGGTGGAGCTGGAGTACTGCCGGCTGTTGGAAGAGCTGAATGTACAGGGTGACCCGAATAACCTCTGCCATAACGACTTGATGATGGGGTACGGGCACCAGAGTAGTGACCCGACTCTCGAGACCTCTTGGCCTCCCTCTCTCCTCGCTCCCTGGCGAGCATACCCTCAATCCTCCTAGCAATGCTCACTACCTGCTGATAAGGAATGTCCATCTCCAACTCTCGAGCCATGCTAGATCTGATGGGTGGAATAAGACCCTCAATGAACCTGCGAACTCTCTCCCAAACTGTAGCAACCAAAACCGGTGCATGCCTGGCCAACCTGGTATAACGGATAGCATACTCTGAAACGGTCATAGCACCCTGGCGCAAATGCTCAAACTCTGCGCGCCATGCATCCCTGAGACTCTGGGGGACATACTCTCTCATAAACATATCCGAGAACTGGGTCCAAGTCAGTGTAGCAGCCTCGACTGGACTGTCTATCTCATAAGTCCGCCACCAATCATAGGCGGCTCCCCGAAGCTGAAAAGCAGTGAAAGAAACCCCGCTGGACTCCACTATGCCCATAGTGCGAAGAATACGATGACACTCCTCTAGAAATCCCAAGGCATCGTCTGATGCTAATCCACTGAACACTGGGGGATCATACTTCTTGAACCTCTCAAGTCTCCGTTGCTCGTCCTCTGAAGTAGCTGACCCATCCTCGGGCTGAACTGGCGCTGCAGGCGGTGCCGGAATAATCTCGGGAGCCTGCTCAACCTGCACTCGCTGCTCAGGAGTGCGGACGGCGGGAGTTTGTGCTCCTCCCCCGGCCTGGGATGTGGCTGCAGCAATGGGAAGCAACCCTGCCTGAGCCAAGGTGGTGTACATGCTCATGAACTGAGCCAAAGTCTCCTGGAGAGCTGGAGTAGTAGTGGCAATAGTAGGTGTGCCAGGTGCCTGGGCTCCGGCTGGATCTGCTGGTGGTACCTCGGCGGCAGCTCGCGCAGGTGCTCTGACTGCACCACGTGCGCGTCCTCGACCTTTCCCCCGGCCCCCGCCTCTGGCGGCTGCAGTAGGGGGCGCGGGTGCCTGATCATCTCGAGTAACATGTGTCCTCACCATCTGTGAGAGAATAGAAGTCAGAAGTTTAGAATTGATGTCCAAAAATATCGCACGACGAGGAATTCAAATGAAATAAAGATTTTTCCTAAACAGTTACATAGCCCCTCGTAGATAAGTACAGACATCTCCGTACCGATCAGCGAGACTCTAATAAACCGGCCTGTGTTCCGTGACTCCTATGAACCTAGGGCTCTGATACCAACTTGTCACGACCCCAATTCACCTTCCATGAACATGTCGTGATAGCACCTAGTTCCTACAACTAGGTAAGCCTAACAGTGCGGAATAACAAATTAACATTTGTGGAATAATTAATTAAAACTGAACATACGGAAATAACAACTGTATATAAGGCCACTCGGCCTATACAACTCAAAAATATACGGAAGTCTACAACTAAATCCCAAAACCCGGAAACTCACGGGAAACACAGGCTAATAGAATGTAGTAATCTGCTCTACACCAGAATGTCTAAACAACATGAAAGGAAAGAAAGGAACTATCTGCTAAAGCCGGAATAGAGTAGAGACTCCTGGTCTGCGGACGTAGCAGATATACCTCAAGTCTCAGCTAGGACTCTCCACCACGAGGATGATTCGCCTGGGAGGAAGTACCTAGATCTGCACATGAAAAACATGCGCAGAAGAGGCATGAGTACACCACAGCGGTACTCAGTAAATGCCAAGCCTAACCTCGGTTGGGTAGTGACGAGGAAGGTCAGGACTGAGATAAGACATAATAAATAATGAGATAACGGAAGCAGTTTAAATAAAGTCTACAGCGAGAATCTAAACTAGGTAAATAAGGAAGAACAGTAATAGAAAGCAAAGGTAACAATACAAGGAAAACTGCCCTCAACAAGGAATAATAGCCGGGGGATCTCTTGGTATCCCGAGGATCTCTTGGTATCCTCAATAAGTAAGTCGGGGATCTCATGGTATCCCGAGGATCTCTTGGTATCCTCAATAAGTAAGTCGGGGATCTCTTGGTATCCCGAGGATCTCTGGGTATCCTCAATAAGTAAGCTGGGGATCTCTTGGTATCCCAATATATATAGAAACACATGTGCCAGGGATCTCTTGGTATCCCGCACCCTCAGTCCAGAATATCTCAAGTACAGGGGATCTCCCGGGAAGCCGTCCCGTAGTCCCAAATTAAACACACAACAACAACAACCCATAATCTCAGAATAAATGCTAAAATCAGGACAAGTAATAGTAAATTCTAGCCTAACATGCTTCACAGAGTAAAAATAGTACATCTAAACAAATAAGCAAGTAAGCCAGCTAAACATGCGTCTCTAAGCTAGCACAGGTATAAACATACAGTCTAAAATGAACAAGTAAACAGGATATCTCAATTTAAATACTTCAAGTAGAAACGGGTTTACAACAATTAGCTCAAGTACGCGCTCGTCACCTCACGTACGAGGCATTCAAATATTCAAAGATCATGTCCTAAGGGGAAAGGTCCCCCACACAAGGTTAGACAAGCCACTTACCTCGAACCAGCTCAATATCAACTAGAAACCACACTCTTGCCACGAGTATTCGACTCCAAATGGCCCAAATCTATTCAATTCAATTACACATTGTAAATAACATCGCAAACACCTGGTTTTGCTATTAAATTCAAAGCTACGGCGTGAAATTAGGTGAAATGACCAAAATGCCCTTCAGGCCAATGCCTCGGAATCGAATAACTTTCACATTTTCAGAACCCCCGTACTCTCACGAGTCTAACCATATAAAAATCTCCCAAATCGGAGGTCAAATGCTCACTCAAAACCCAATAGTTTGGCCTAAGAAGTTTTAACCAAATTCTTCAAATTTTAATCCCAAATTCGAATTTCAATGATGGATTTAACTACAAAATGATGACATATAACTAGAAGGGATTAAGAAAACGTTACCCAATGATCTTCACTTCAAAACCCACTCAAAATCGCCCTCTCCCGAGCTCTCAATTGATTTTTCCAACTTTTGAAACTCAACCCTCGAAATTCCCTTTTCTGAACAGGTATTTCCGCTTCTTCGGACAAGGGACCGCTTCTGCGG
>NW_017674508.1:0-1976 GCF_001879085.1 Nicotiana attenuata
TGGTTCTGTGTTCGATTCATTGGTCATCGGCTCTATGTCGGTGCTTTTCTCTGTTGCTGTACCGTTTTCTTGGAGATAATTTTTATCAAAAGGTCAATTTATTTTTATTTTTGTTATATTAGTTAATTTCATGCTCTATTCTCGTCTAGTTGAATGCTTTATGACTGTGATATCATTCCATTACTTAGTTCCCCCAACTGTCTTGTTTTGTTTCACTGTTGTTGAAATTATGGAGATTTCGTATATGTTTTTCTTTTGTAATCAAAAACTCATCGTTATAAAATTATGTGGATGGCTAGATAAAGTTAGAAAAGTTTGTTAAATGTTTAAACATATCCCTGTTAGTTACTTGACATGATTTATTCATAAGTCTAGCATAGTTATCGAAATTAGTTCATTTACTTGTTAGATAGGAAGTGAAACTTTAGTTTTAATGTGCAAACGGCAATCACATTATATAAATGGTTGTTTTATGATTTCAAATAACTGCATCATACACTTCTTCCGCAAATATTTCCCAAAGCTCTTGGCCTCACAATAATCTCAAAATTTGGGAAGAATAATGAACACCGTTAGAGTGCTTTAGGCGTCTTTTAAATTTATTATCGTAATTATGTACACGTTCGCGTGACATAATTATGATTCCCAAAATAAATCAAGGTACGTGTTCCCGCGGCCTTGACCAAACAATCTTAATAATAATAAAGTATTATTAATTGTGTACACGTATGCGTGACATGATTCTTAACGCACCAAACAAAAAGAGTACACGTTCGCGTGACTCGCTTTCAAGATAATTTTATAATCAAGTAATTAGAAGAGTTTAAAAGGTAAAATACACATAGGTTCTAAAATATGTAACTAAACAATAATTTAAGCCAAGTATGAATTGTTAAGCGACCATGCTAAAACCATGGAACTTGGGAGTGCCTAACACCTTCCCCCGGGTTAACTGAATTCCTTACCCAATCTTTTGGTTTCGCAGACTTAAAACGGAGTCAATCTTCCTCGATGGGATTTAAGATAAACCGGTGACTTGGGACACCATAAATTATCCCAAGTGGCGACTCTGAATAAAATAAAATAATCCCATTTTGAATAGTGTCACTTTGATTGGAAAAACTCTCTTATACCCCTTCGGGTGGGTAAAAAAGGAGGTGTGACACCGCTTCTGCGGTTCATTTCCGCAGAAGCGGAAATACCAGATACCAGCAAAAATGAACCTGCAACAAACTTCAAAAACTCTCCGTTTAACCACTCAAACTCACCCCGAGGCCCCCGGGACCTCAACCAAAAACACTAACACATCCTAAAACCTTATTCAATCTTGTTCCAATCCTCAAAGCACATCAAACAACGCTAAAACCATCAAATCAGTTCGGATTCAAGCCTAAGTTTCTTAAAAACCTCCGAATTGCACATTCGATCAAAAACCCGACCTACACACCTCCGAATGACCTGAAACTTTGCACACATACCCAAAATCACCTAACGGAGCTACTGCAACTCTCGGAATTCCATTCCGACCCTCGGATCAAAATCTCACCTATCCACCGGAATTCGCCAAAATGCCAACTTTGCCAATCAAGCCTAATTCTACTCCGGACCTCCAAAATCACTTTCGATCGCACTCCTAAGTCACAAATCACCTCCCGAAGCTAACCGAATAACCGGAATTCACATACGAGCCTTCTAACTAATAAGTCAACGTTCGGTTGACTTTTCCAAACCAAACCTTCCTTAAAGAGACTAAGTGTCTCATTTCCTATCCAAACCAATTCAATTAAACTCTAAATCACCCGTTGCTGATAATATAACATGAAAGAGCAATAAATGGGGGAAACGGGGCTGTAATACATGAGACGACGGGTTGGGTCGTCACACACATATATATATATATACACACACACACACATATATATATATATATATATATATATATATATATATATATATATATATATATATATATATAT
>NW_017674508.1:4643-49014 GCF_001879085.1 Nicotiana attenuata
GGAAGTCCCTCACGACGGGGACGAAGCAAGACTAGGAGTCTCAGCTCCAATATCTCTCACGAAAGCCAAATAAGATAGACAACCTTTCCCAACCATCCGCTGGGCCTTTAGAAAAGAAATCACCCTGCTGGGAACATAATCAGTCGTACCACGCCACTCAATCCTCGGAATACCCGGAATAGCCAACGTAACTGTCTTAGCATGACAGTACAGAATAGCATGGTACGGAGATAACCAATCCATACCCAGAATAACATCAAAATCAACCATGCTCAACAGCAATAAGTCAACTCGGGTCTCCAGACCCCCAATAGTCACTAAACAGGATCGGTATACATGATCTACAATGATAGTATCACCCACTGGGGTAGATACGTGCACAGGCAAAGCAAGACAACCTCGGGTAGTACCCAGGTGACGAGCAAAATATGAAGATACATAGGAATAGGTAGATCCGGGATCAAATAAGACAGAGGCTTCTCTGTGGCAGACTGAGATAATACCTGTGATAATAGCATCTGAGGCAATGGCGTCCTTCCTGTCTGGAAGAGCATAGAATCGAGCCTGACCACCGCCAGTCCGGCCTCCACCCCTGGGGCTGCCCCTGGCTACCTGGCCTCCACCCCTAGCTGACTGGGCGGGTGCTGATGAAACAGGAGCAGAAGATGAGGGCTGATCCCTCTGCTGAGACTGACTACCACGACGCCGAGGACACTGTCTCCTTATATGACCGAACTCACCGCACTCGTAGCAACTACCCGGCGCTGGAGAAGGGGACTGATAGAAACCACTCGCTGCTGAAGAACCCTGGGCTGAAGAGGCAGGTGTAGAGCTCTGAGCTGTAAGGGCACTAAGTGAAGTCTGGCCCTGCTGAAATCCCTGATGACCATGGCCTGAAGAGGCCCCACTGTACTCTGGACGACCTGACTGAGGAGGCCTGAAGGAACGGCCTCTGCCACGCTGGAACTGGCCCCTAGACGGAGCAGCACTGAAACTACCTGAACCTCGAGGCCTCTTTGCCTCCCTCTCCTCACGCTTCCGACGGCGAACCATCTCAATCTCTCGAGCCATGTCAACTACCTCCTCAAACGAGGCACCCATAACCCTCTCTCTGGTCATCAAAATGCAGAGTGCGAAGTCCTAATCCTTTCCCGATCTGTCGGGATCATCCAAGTGGCATGCCAAGCTAGCTGCGTGAATCTCAACTCGTACTGGGTCACAGACATGTCCCCCTGAACCAACCACTCGAACTGACGACGTAGCTCCTCCCTGTGAGACTGCGGTACGTACTTCTCTAGAAAGAGAGTGGAGAACTGCTGCCATGTAAGGGCGCTGCACCAACCGGCCTACGCCTCTCGAAGTCCTTCCACCAGGTGAATGCAGACCCTGAGAACTGGAAAGTAGTAAAAGCCACACCACTCGACTCTAAGATCCCTGCAGTGCGAAGCATACGTTGACACTTATCCAGAAAACCCTGGGCATCCTCGCCCTCAGCACCGCTGAACCTCGGAGGCTGAAGCCTGCCAAATCTCTCAAGATGACGCAACTGGTGCAACTGGAGCAACTGGAGCAACTGGAGGAGCTATGGCTGCTTCTGGTGTCTGGAATCCCTGGGCAACCTGCTCAGGTGTGTGAGCAATAGGGGTCTGATGTCCTCCCTCGGCCTGGGAAGCAGCTGCCGCAGTAGAAGCTGAGATCGCCTGAGCCAGGCCAATACAAACTGATAGTATCTGTGCCAAGGTCTCCTGGAGACCAGGAATAGCAGTAGGCACTGCTGGTGCCTGCACAGGTGCTGCTGGGACATCGACAGCTGGAGTCTGGTCCTGAACTGTGGCAGCTGGTGGGTCAGCAGGTGCTGTCTCTGCTGCCCTACCTCGACAACGACCACGACCGCGTCCACGGCCTCTAGTGGGTGGTACTGGTGGTCGACCATCGCGTCCGGTAGCACGAGTTCTCGCCATCTGCGAGAGAATAGAATACAGGAATTTAGTTCTCGAATCACAAAGCCGCACGACAAGAATTTTAAGAATATGGAGTTTTCCTAAAGGTTCTGCAGCCTCTCGAGGAGAAGTACAGGCGTCCCCGTACCGTTCCGCGAGACTCTACTAAACCGGCTCATGACTCGCGAGGCCTAGTAACCTAGGCTCTGATACCAACTTGTCACGACCCCAATCCCGGTCGTGATGGCGCCCAACACTAATGCTAGGCAAGCCCGACCAAATTAAATACTCTCAACCCAAATACGCAATCCGTTAACACATAATATGATTAAAATAGCAAATATCAAAGTTCCAATCCGAATCTAAATAAAATAGTACGGAATATAATAACGAATATCCAAACATTCCCCAATAGATCTGGAGTCACGAGTCTAGAGCCTCTAGATGTAACAGAGTAATATATCCATAGTAATAAAAAAGTCTAGGATATGGAAAGACAAATGAAATAAAGGAGAGGAGTCGGGTCCTGCGGACGTCAGGCAGCTACCTCAACAACTCCTGAAAATAAACTTCACGAAAACTGCAAACAGTTCCACTAAGTCTCCGGAGCACCTGAATCTGCACACATGGTGCAGGGAGTAAAGTGAGTACTTCCAACTCAGTGAGTAATAAACATATATAATGGCTGAAAGTAAGAAATCCCAAAATATTACAATATAAAGCTATAATCAGCGATTCAGCACATAAAACGGTGGAACAACAACAATACCAGGACAAATAAGACAAATAGGTATAAATGCATGAATGCAATGCAATGCACATGACCGCTGCGGCGCGCAGCCCGATCCATTTGGGTACCCCCGCTCACTGTGGGGGTTCAGACTCCGGAGGGGCTCCTACAGCCCAAGCGCAATATCATCGTAACATTCGCTGCAGCGTGCAGCCCGATCCACACTCAGTGCAGGTATATATATGCATGCAAGCCAATCGGGCACAGTCAAATTATTCATTTTAGTTTCAATTATTAGGAATTTTAGAGCTAAGTGTTTAAACCTTTATTTATTTACTAACCATTTCGAGGCAGTGTCTAACTCAGGACTGATATCATGAAATATGCTAAGCATCATGGAAGCAGTGATAAGGATCCCTGAAGGATGCACATGATGGGCACAAAGCCCCAAACGATTCATAAACTCCAAGTAGGATAATTACCAAACAATTTCTAGTCAAGAACGCAGTACGAACATAATTCGGAACGGACTAGGTCACAATCCCCAGTCACAATCGACCCCGCACTCGTCATATAGTACGTGTCTCGCCTCAATATAGCGTCACAATGTGATATACCGGGGTTTCAAACCCTCAGGTCATCATCTACATCTATTACTCACCTCAAGCCGGCCACAAGTCTAGCTCGCTATGCCTTTGCCTTTCGAATCAACCTCTTCGCACGCCGAATCTGATTAAAACCACAACGAATACATTACAATAGGCTAAAGAAACATAACCCAATCGAAAAGACTCGAAAAACACCAAAATTCACGAAGTTGGCAAAACCCGAGCCCCGGGCCCACTTCTCGAAAAATTACGAAATTCACATTACCGGATTCCTCGTCTCGCCACGAGTCCGTACATATAAAATTTACCAAAATCGGAATTCAAATGCCCCTTCAAATCCCAAATTTTCATTTCAAAACCCAAGCCCTAGTTCTTCAAATTTATACCCAATTTTCCAAGAATTAAAGGTTGATTCTTCGATAAAATGGCGTTTCTAGGTCACGAGTCTTACCTCCAATCAATTTCCGTCAAAATCCTCTTCAGTTTCTACCAACAAAGCTCTTAAGGTGGTTAACAATGGAGGAAAAATGAATAGACTCGCGGATGAAATAATAATATAAAAACCCTTCTGCCCAGCGACTTTCGCTTCTGTGGTCCCGCTTCCGCTTATGCGGGACCGCTTCTGCGGCCAAAAATCCCGCTTTTGCGGTCCTCATTAAAAAAACCAACTTCCGCTTTTGCGGCTCAGATTCCGCTTCTGCGGAATTCCCTCCTAACGACCAAAACCGCTGATGCGAAAAGTGTTCCGCTTCTGCGGAACTACTCTACCAAACCACTGACCGCTTCTGCGATGCCTCACCCGTTTCTGCGGAACCGCTTCTGCGGTTCATTTCCGCAGAAGCGGAAATACCAGATACCAGCAAAAATGAACCTGCAACAAACTTCAAAAACTCTCCGTTTAACCACTCAAACTCACCCCGAGGCCCCTGGGACCTCAACCAAAAACACTAACACATCCTAAAACCTTATTCAATCTTGTTCCAATCCTCAAAACACATCAAACAACGCTAAAACCATCAAATCACATCGGATTCAAGCCTAAGTTTCTTAAAAACCTCCGAATTGCACATTCGATCAAAAACCCGACCTACACACCTCCGAATGACCTGAAACTTTTCACACATACCCAAAATCACCTAACGGAGCTACTGCAACTCTCAGAATTCCATTCCGACCCTCGGATCAAAATCTCACCTATCCACCGGAATTCGCCAAAATGCCAACTTTGCCAATTCAAGCCTAATTCTACTCCGGACCTCCAAAATCACTTTCGATCGCACTCCTAAGTCACAAATCACCTCCCGAAGCTAACCGAATCACCGGAATTCACATACGAGCCTTCTAACTAATAAGTCAACGTTCGATTGACTTTTTCAAAC
The DNA here is from genome assembly GCF_001879085.1 of Nicotiana attenuata. Classification (NCBI taxonomy): domain Eukaryota; kingdom Viridiplantae; phylum Streptophyta; class Magnoliopsida; order Solanales; family Solanaceae; genus Nicotiana; species Nicotiana attenuata. Next base: position 9,301 of record NW_017674508.1, read on the forward strand.
CAAACCTTCCTTAAAGAGACTAAGTGTCTCATTTCCTATCCAAACCAATTCAATTAAACTCTAACTCACCCGTTGCTGATAATAAAACATGAAAGAGCAATAAATGGGGGAAACAGGGCTGTAATACATGAGACGACTGGGTTGGGTCGTCACAACAAGTATTTTTACGTGAAAAATACCCGGCTCAAAAGGTGAAAAAGCCATGACCTACTACTCAGTACGATTTTTCCCAACACTTCATTAAATCACTGAGCCAAAACAGCATTTATAAAACTCTTTGTAAACCTAACGATTACCTCTAATCCCGTTGTGGCAACTAGCATCTAACTGTTGCGAATACTTCAAGTTAACTCTAACTTGAATACTCAGAGTACCTAATACAATCGCTTCTAGATAAAGCTGAAAGGTACAATTTGAAATCCCTACTACAATGATACTAGAATAAAAGACAGACACTTTGAACTGGTTCTTCTATCTGGTTCATGTAGCTTCAGGTTTGCACACTTGAATCACACAAGAATTGCTTACAAAATGCCTTGCTATTTTGCTCTCCACTCACGTTTAACTTCAGCGTTTGTGCATCCCTCTAAAGTGTGAACATCCTGAAATATATAGAGTTAGTATAATAGGAAATAAGTAGAGTTCCAATGCTATACTCTTCCTTGGGGGAAGAGTTCTAGTTATCTTCAACTTCTAACCCTTCCCTTGTCTTGGATAAAATTCTCTTCGAATAAGGAGTCCTTCTCCTTATCATTTATTCAACCTTTTCGATTAGGAGATATCGGTTATAACAACTTAAGCTTATCTCCTTCACGTGCATCTCTTATGCTTGAATCTGCCCGTGTCTGTGTGCATTGTGTATGGACCTGGTTCATGCTTGAGTTCCTTTGTCAATCATCAAAACAAACTTCACTTGGGCCAATAAATTCCCCCTTTTTGATGATGACAAACTCTGTGCTTTTCATAAGAATAGGCCCTGATTCAACTCAGCTCAACATCAACACAATGTTAGAATACTTTCCATTTTTAAGTCACAAATCATGAAAGACCAGGTTCATTAGGTTATAAACATCATAGTACAAAGTAAAAGCACAACCTAATCTTTTTGGCATCATCGAAAAGTTGCATAATTATGTTAGATAACCAGATTTTAATAGAAATTACTCATGGCCACTGGTGCTACTTCAAATTCAATCATGGAGTCAAACATCATTTATCAATCTAATGATATTAGCCATCTAAGAAGCATCAACAAACAGTTAGAGCACAAAAAACAGTTGATTGTCATTGATACTAGTCATCCAAAAAGCATATAGAGAAATAAAAACACTGGATCATGAGCAAAAAGAGCAAAAAAATCTCATCTGGGTCACTGGTTTCTCTAACTAGGCTAGGAGGTCCTAAGGCTGGGAAGGACCAGGTTCTTGGTTCTTGGCTTGAAGCAGTTTCAGCATATCATGAAGAATGCCATCATTCTTCTCCTTCTCCTTCGCCAGCTCAGCTCTGAGATCATCTCTCTTAGTTTCTACTTCTGCCAACCTCTTCCTCAGCCTTTCAATTTCAGCATCCTTAGCCCCACTCTCTTGCACCAAGGCTTGCACTTTGCTATTCACAGGTACCTTTTTGGATGAACCAGGTTCTTTGGGAGTGGTGTGGACTTCATAGTCACAAGAACTCAAAGTGTTTGCCCCAAAATGATCCTTGCATGTACCAACTTCCCATTTCTTTATGGGTACCTTAAAGTGTGCAAGTACAGTTGTGAGAATAAAACCATAGGGTATGGCATTAGTTTTGGTTCCAGTAAGAACCCTATCAAGAAGTTGGATGATAAACCAAGGCCAATTTATCTGCCTTCCACTGTTCAAATATTCCATAAGGACCAGGTCCACGAATATGGAAATATGCCTCCTTTCCTGCCTAGGCAGCCTAACTTTGTTAACAAATTTGAATAGTACTTTGTGGGGTGGCTTCATCTCACTTTTGTATATAGCCTTGGGCTGAAATTCTTCTTCATTGTCACCAAACTTCCTTGTAATGTCAAGGGAGGTGGGAAGATTCTCTAAACTTGGCCATTTGAGCTTCTTATAATCGTTGTACCCTTCAGCAAGTACACCAAAGATCTCTCCCAATTCTTCGTCATCAAAACTAACTGTCACTCCCTTTACCACACTGGTGACTGCCATTTTTTATCTCACAATTTTCCATGAACTCCAAAATATCAGTTCTGGAAAGTTTTCCATCCATCTGACGGACCATGTCTTTCCAACCCTACAGTTGTAACTTTTCTAGCAGCAGCATCATACCTTCCTTCTCCAAGTTCCTGAGGAGTCTTCCTTTCAAGATGGTTCTTTTTCCAAACTTAACCATTTTTATCTTTATCTACATCAGATTTTTCTTCTTCTTCACTCCATTCTTCTTCTTCCATTACTTTCACTTTTCCAGATTTTAATGTAGACCTGGTTCTTTTAGCCAAGGTAGAAGGCTCTGCAGATTGTCTTTAAAGCAGACTTCTTTGTGGAAGTCTTGATTTTCTTTGCCTTTGGAGTCACAACCTCCATTTCTTCTGCCTTGTCTTCATCTCAAAGAACCAGGTCCATCTCCTCAATTTCAACTGCCTTAACAGGCTCAAACACCTTCTTCTTTCCCTTTGCAACAGCTTTTCTCTTACATTCTTGCAGGGCCTTTTTGATTTCAGCCTCACTCTGCTTCTTCTGACTCCTTGTAGCTCTTCCTTTCGTAGGAGGAGTTTCTACAGGGATAGAAGAGGCAACCTTTCTCTTCTTGTTTACCCTAGCAGTACCAGGAACTTTAACTCCTGAACTCCTTTTCTTTCTCGGATTGTAACAGGTTCTTGAACATTCTTCCCTAATATAACTGTTGCACTCCATGTTTTTGTACGTGAAAGTACGTTGTAATTCAATTGATGTAAGCTCGGAAATGAGACCCTCTTTGAAAATATATAAAGTGATTTAATGATGTTACGCCCCATTTTCGCAAGACTTTAAGAGTTAACATTCGGGGACGAATGTTTCTAAGGGGACATTTTGTTACACCCCATACTTCAGACGTCACTGTCATTATAAGATTATCTAATGTAAGCTCAAAAAGGACGAAATCATTCTACAAAGATAAGAAAGGTTTATCGAAGTCTTAAGTAAGTTAAGATGAATATGAGACTTGTTAATCATGATTTAAATGAGTTTAAAGTCATTCTATTACTATATATGATATTTGGGTAGAAGAAAATAAAGTTCAGGAAAAATCATATTTAAGTTGCAGAAAAATCGACTAAGGATTTGCCTTGTAATTGAGCTTTTTGAGCAATAAATTTCGTGTGCTATATGAGGTATTTGGGGAAATATTATATACCAAATTGAAGGTCTTGGAATCTAGTTTCCAATTCTCTTAATCGTTCATTCATACAGCGTTCGGATAAAAAGACATAAGCGTCTGAAAAAGGGCCAATGCTAGGGTGCCAAGTAGCGCCTATTTAACTTTTCAACAAAATGGATATTTATATCCCTTATCTCGTCTCTTTCCCCATTTTTCCAAAGACCATAACCAAATAAGACCCTTAAACTTACCCTTAATCTCTCTACAAGGGTTTCAAAGAAGATTAACATCCCGGGCACGAAATCAAGAAGCGATAACATTAGAACGATTCCTACGACGTAAGTATCTCTATATCGCCTCTCTTTTTCTTTGTAGTTTGAGTTTTGGAAGGTATTTAATAGTTAAGAAAATTCCTACTTTCTGTATTTAAGCTTTTAAATATCAAGAAAGGTTGATAAATTTGTTTCCTAATAGTTGGAACTCACGTGACGGTGATCGAAAGTCGTGAGTTCGAGTTATTCGACTTGTAGTGGACTGTTTTGTGGGATGTTTCGTGTTGCTTTTGGGCTGTCTATTTTGATACTGTTTAACGGAGTTTTGGAGGAGACTTGGTGTGGAAAACATCACGTAATAGCAAAATGGTGGATTAGTCGTTCTTTGTAATATTTTCGGGGTGTTTGACACTACTATAGTTGTCGTTTTGGGTATGAAGTGATTGGGTTGTGTTGGGTTGTTGTAAGCTAAATATAACATGGATTTTGACTTGCATCCACTTTAGGAGGTGATTATATTGTGTTCTTGCATGTGCTTAAGGTTATCTTTATGTTGATTAAGTTAAATAGATGGACTAGACATGAACTAGTGAATAAAGTTGCAAATTGAGGATAGTTGGAGTTGTGGATTGTTTTCTTTGTTATAAATATATGGTATAAGGCTCTAATCATTGATGAATGACTTCATTATCATGTTAATGATACTGTTAAGTTAAGTTAAAAAGTCTATAAGGGTGATATGGAGTATACAGGTTTCAATCGGAGCTTGCCACTCGTCAAGAAGTAGTTGTGACTTGTTGTTGTTATATGATGTCTTGTTATTGATAATTTTGTGTTGCTGGATTGCTCTGGTCATTGTTTTTGGTATATGGTATTGGAGGAGGCTCTTGTTACAGGGGAGATATTGCCCAAATTTACATAAATGAGCTACTAGTTTAAGTTGCGGACTTAGCCTTTACTCAACACTGATTTTGAATCTCCTTAGACTATGGTAGATTGAGTTGAGTTGTTTGAAGAATTGCTTGGAAGGTATTTAAGGACTCAATGGAGTTAAGGTATGTTAAGGCTATCCCTTCTTTCCTTTTGGCATGATCCATATGATACAACAAAATGAGCAAACGCACAACTTTCATAAACGACTCTATTCATAGAAATAATAGGGGTGCCTATGTTCTTGATTCTCCATGTGTCCTATTATTATATTGTTTGTTCATGGGTCTCAGAAAACGCGTAAGTTGATAAAGTTTTTTCATGATATTAGCCGAAGGCAGATTGATCTTATGATATTCCGAGAGATCTTATTTACTTACTTTTTATGCATTGTATTCATTTATACATGTACATTGACCCATAACTAGATGGCTTTATATACGCGTATATTATATGTATATGGGGTATGGGGAAAGGTTATGCCATTATATATGCACCACCACTTGATCAGCTAGTATACGTTGATGATTTCGTCCACAGTGGCCAAGATGACATGATGGGATGCCCTTAAAGGCTTGATGATGTTATGTACGCATATACCTATGCAAGATATGACAATTATATGCATATGCATGACATTATAACTATTTCATGATTGCTATTCAAACTTACAAGTTGAGTTCTTTACTTTATGTTTCTTTCATGTCTTTTATATACTACTTTCATGCCTTACATACTCGGTACTTTATTTATACTAACGCCCCTTTTGCCTGGGGACGCTGCGTTTCATGCCCGCAGGTCCCAATAGATAGGTTGAGAGTCCTCCTAGTAGGCTATCAGCTCAGCGGAAGGTGTTGGTGCACTCCACTTGCTCCGGAGTTGCCTATCTGGTCAGTATGATTTGGTCATGTATTGATTGGTATGGCGGGGCCCTGTCCCGACCTTTATGACATTTAGGTAATGTTAGAGGCTTGTAGACAGACGTCATGTATATAGATACTTGTATGGCCTTATCGGCCTATGTTTTGAGTATACAAATGATCATGTCGGTCTTATAGGCCCGTATGTCACATGTATAAGTTTCTATATCATGTTGGGTCATCCTATGTCTAGTATTCTCTTACGTTTTATTCTAATTATCCCATGAAGGTCCTTCTAGCCCATTTACCCATGATGGTATGATAAGAAAGAAATGTTACGTTGGTACTCGATTGAGTAAGGTATTAGGTGCCCATCGTGGCCCTGCAGTTTGGGTCGTGACACTAACCAACCCCTCAGCAGCTTCTCCAGACCCACTTTCCCCTTTTTCTCTCACAATCTCTTCTTCTCCAGCAGATTCCTCACCCCACACTACTATTGCCCCTGTTTATTCAGTCAAACTAGCAGGAGTGGGTGAAGGTTCAGCCACTCCTTTTCCCATACCCCTTACAACACCTTGAGCACCCTCACTCTCCTTTTCTTTTCTCTTTTTATTTTTACTACCTATTCTTCCAGACTCAGTGGTCTCAACCCCAGCCACAGTTCCTACTAGAACAAACCTATTCTCCAAATTTGCAGCAACCCCATAGATGATTTCAGAAGTAATTTTGTGACCAGATGCTACTTGTTCTATTTCAGAAGAAATAGTTTCTTCCCCCTCAGTAGCAGATTTGAATGATTCATCAGAATTCTGAGGTTCTTCTTCCTGACTTGCTTTCAATTTTTCATTAATTTTCTTGATTTGTTCTCCTACAGCGACAGCCTTGCGTGCAATCATCTTAAACCTTCCTTTCTTAGAGATAGGTGTGGTTGAAAGTGTGATAGATGGTGTGGCTTTAGTTTCCTTGGGTGGTGATAAGGGATTCTCATAAGGGTTTTCCAATTCAGTGGTTGGGTATGAGAGAGGATGAGTGTGTGTGTGTGTGTGTGTTTGGAAGATGAGAGAAGATAGAGAGAATTGTTTGACAATTGCGAATTAGAAGTGAAGAAGAAACTATGGCCTAATCAATTTAAAGAGGAAGAGTTTAATTGGGTAACGACAACTTTTTTAAAAGTCTAATCAAAGTGGAAGCCAGTTTGAAAAGACATTGAAGACTCTCCCTAGAATCTAGGCACTTATTGCATTTTTTGGACTGTTTGAATAAAACTGGTTCATTTTGTAATGGATAAGCTCAAGGAGGTTAGGATTAAATGGGACTCTCATTTTGATCATAATCCAAATATAATTATTTCAAAATATGCTGAGTGGAGAGTACGTACCATGTAATCTTGATGAACCACGTTCTTCACTGAGAGATCTCTTGTGTAAGTCTGAATTTTCCAAGAAAATAGAGAAAATATCATTGAAGATTAATGAGACCTTTTATCACATGGCACAAGAGTATACTGATGAGAGTATGAGACTGAGTAAGATCTAATCTAATTATGTACAGATTTCACAAATTTTCTAACCAATTTTTCAGTTAAAACTAGTTCCTTTTAGGTGATCTTAGTCATCCCTAATTCTTACATGTTCCTTTCAAAGTGATATCTACTTAGAGCTTTTGTGAAGATGTCGGTTATTTTCTTGTCAGTAGCACAAAATTCCACAGTGATCAAACTCTTTTCATAGTTGTCCCTTGGGAAATGATGCCTAACATCTATGTGCATAGTTCTCTTATGATGAGCCGAGTTCTTGGTCATACTAATTGCATTAGTGTTATCACAAAAGATGGGTATGCAACCTAAATCAATTCCAAAATCCATTTATTGTTTTTTGATCCACAACAATTAAGCACAACATGAGGCAGCGGCAACATAAATAGCTTCAGCAGTAGATAGGGCCACAGAATTTTGATTTTTGGTGGCCCAAGAAACAAGACATGAGCCAAGAAAGTGTGCCATACTTGAGGTGCTCTTTCTATCCATAAGAAAACCTGCATAAACAACATCAGCATATCCTATCAAGTTGAAATTACTACATTTTGGGTACCATAGACAAAGATTAGTGGTGCCTTTTAGGTATCTTAAGATCCTCTTGACATCAGTCAACTGAGACTCCTTTTGGATTTGCCTGAAAGATAGCACACATGCCTACATTAAAAACAATGTCAGGTCTACTAGCAGTGAGATATAACAAGGAGCAAATCATTCCCCTATACAACTTCTGATCAACAAATGAACCAGGTTCATCTATATCCAATTTTGTGGCTGTTGCTATAGGTGTGTCGATTTCTTTGGAGTCTTCCATTTTAAACCTTTTAAGCAACTCTTTTACGTACTTTTGCTGATGGATCGTAGTTCTATTTGAATTTTGTTTAATTTGTAAGCCTAAAAAGAAATTAAGCTCACCCATCATACTCATTTCAAATTCACTCCCCATTAGTTTAGAAAATTGTTTACTTAACTTATCAATAGTTGCTCCAAAGATTATATCATCAATATATATATATTTGAACTACCAAGAGGTCCTTACCATTTTCTTTTTGGAATAAAGTATTGTCAATTTTACGTCTCTTGTAGCCATGCTCAGGCAAAAAATTTTATAATCTTTCATACCATGATCTTGGAGCCTGCTTGAGCCCATAAAGTGCCTTGTCAAGCTTGTACACATGATCTGGGCATTCCTTGATTTAAAAGCCCGGAGGTTGCTTGACAAACACTTCTTCTTTTAGATAGCCATTGAGGAAGGCACTCTTGACATCCATCTAATGGAGAGTGAATTATATGTAAGCAGAAAAGGCTATGAGGAGTCTAATTGCTTCCAATCTTACAACTGGTGCAAAAGTCTCATCATAGTCTATGCCCTCCTCTTGACTATATCCTTGAACGACCAATCTTGCCTTGTTTCTTGTAACTGTTCCATCTTCGTCAAGTTTGTTTCTGAAGACCCATTTTGTGTCAATTACTAATCTGTCCTTGGGTCTTGGTACTAGATGCCAGACTTGACTTCTCTCAAATTGGTTGAGTTCATCTTGCATTGCATTTACCCAGTCTGCATCCTGCAAAGCCTCAGCAATAGTTTTAGGTTCAATAAGAGATAAAAAAAACATCAAAAGCACAAAGATATTCAAAGAAGATCTGGTTTGATTCCAGAGGTTGGATCATTAATTATGTTCTCAATTGGATGAGAACTTTGATACTTGTAAGGTTTCATCACAACCAGCCGGTTTCCACTAGATATTCCTTCAATGTTTTGTTGTTGAGGAACAGGTTCATGGACAGGTTTCCCCACGATTTGAGGATCCGTTCCTATTTGTTCAGTTCTCTCTATCAAGTTGCCCTGGGTGGAAGAACATGTTCCATCACCTATTCCTTCCTCTGGTGCAGCTTCAGTCTGGGCTGTGGTTTTATTTGAGTTTCTTACCAGCCCAATTGCTTCATCTTCATGTTCATGCCTCTCAGAAAGAATGTTAGTTTCATAAAAAAGCACATGTACACTTTCTTCTATACACATAGTTCTTTTGTTATAAATCTTATAACCTTTACTATGTGAAGAGTATCCCATGAATACTCCCTCATCACTTCTGGGATCAAACTTACCTAGGGAGTCTTTACCATTATTGTGCACAAAGCACTTGCATCCAAATGCCCTCAGATGGGATATATTTGGCTTTCTCCCTTTAAGTAATTCATAGGGAGTCTTCTCAACAAGTGGTCTAGTCATGCACCTATTTATGATATAACATGCAGTGTTCACAGCTTCTGCCCAGAAACTATGGGGCAGTTTACTAGAAAGAAACATAATCTTAACCATTTCTTCCAATATCCTATTATTTCTTTCAACTTCTCCATTCTGTTGTGGAGTCCTAGGAGCAGTAAAATTATGATCTATCCCATGCTCAACACAAAATTGAGCAAATTTAGGACCCGTTTGGCCATAGATTTTGCCAAAATATATTTGGGGTTTTATTGGCAAATACATGCTTGGCCATAGATTTTATCTACATTTTGGCAAATTTCCAAAATCCAAAACCCAAATCCCAAAACCAGCCCAGGAACTGGTTTTGGCCCAAAATATCACTATTACCTTTTTTAAAAGTTGCCCCAAACTTTTGTATTTTATAAAAGAGCCCACCATTTACTATTTTGTAACAATGCTACTTCGTCTTCTCGGTCATTTGACAGTGTATTTTGTAGTTCATTATAAAAATAATAATTTTGTACCAAATTTATTTATTTTCAGGACTATGGTTTGCGATAATATAATGAATGTTATTGATAAATGTATTATTGGGTATTTGTGATAGTTTTTAGAACTTATGCGTACAAGTCATGTTTCATGTTTTTTCAAAAAAAAAGTTAAATATGTTTTGAAAACTTATGTTCAAACACATTTTCATCTTCAAACCAAAATTCACCCAAATCAGATTTTTCAAAATAAATTTAGAAATCTATGGCCAAAAACTAGCTTAGTATTTTCAAATTCAGTACCATGATCAAACCTAATTGATGCAAGTTGATTATCTAGTTATTTCTGAGTTTTTCTAACAAAAGAAGTGGACATGTCAAATGCTTCATCTTTAGATGTTAGAAACATTGTCCAAGTAAACCTAGAGTAATCATCAACAAGCACCATAACATATCTCTTACCACATCTGCTCAATGTTCTCATTGGTCCACAAAGATCTATGTGGACCAGTTCCATCATCCTAGTGGTGCTTACCATTTTATTGCTTTTGAAAGAGGATCTTACCTTCTTCCCCCTTACACAAGTATCACAAACTTTATCTTCCTTGAACTTAATGTTATGCAGCCCTATCACCAAGTCCTTGGAGACTAGTTTGTTGAGTTGACTTAGACTAGTAAGTCTCTTGTGCCAAAGGAGGGGATCATTATCCAATACACTTAAGCAAGTGAGTTCATTTATCTGAAAGTGTGGACAAATCCACAACATATATGTTGTTCACTCTTTCTTCCTATAAAACTATCTTGTCAGTGGTAAGATTAATCACAAAGTATTTTGTAGAGGTGAATGCTACTGTGTTACCTCTATCACACAGCTGTGATACACTTATTAGATTGTACTTCAATCCATCTATCAAGTGACATTCTCAATAGAGTGAGAATCAGTCTTGCCTACCTTTCGAACCACAATGATCTCACCTAACAACAATGATCTCACCTTTCTTACTATTTCAAAGGAGACATTATCTCATTTAAGGTCCTCAAGTGAAAGGAACTGGTTCTTGCTTCCTGTCATATGCTTTGAGCAGCCACTATCCATGTACCATATTTGGTTGATCTCCTTCACTTGGACCCGCAAAAGGAAATCAAGGGTTAGTCTTAGGAACCCAAACTAGTTTGGGTCCCTTTCTATAGGCAAAAGGATGAATCAAATTCTTTTTAGTCCAACTTGGTAGCCTATTCTTCCCTTGAACGAATTCTTTGTTCTTTGGACTTGAATTTTCTTTTGCTGTGCATTCACTCTTATAGTGTCCTATTTTACCACAGTGTGTGCAAATCTTGTTCTCGGGAAGTATAAGGTACTTAATTTTTGGATCCCACTTAGGTGCAGGGTTCCCAAAGTCAAGTCCTCTTCTGTTTCTACTATGGTGTTCTTGTAGCCATGAAAGTGCATCGGAGGACCTGTTCCATTTGCAAGTTCTGTATAGCTCATGCTTGACTTTGCTTAGATCCTCCTTTATGCTTCTTATCTGCTCATCTCTTTTGTACAACTCATCTTCCATTTTTCCTACATTTTTTTCTATAAGGAGTTGTGTGAGATTAGCTGTCTTTCTACCTGTTCCTAATATCAGTTTTAGATTTTCAGATCTAAGTTCTAAGACAGATGTGTCAGGTTCATGAACCTGGTTCTTCAACACGGCATTTTCACTTTCAGTTTCACTAGCCCTAAGTTCCAAATTTTTGCACTTAGCTTTTAAAACCACACATTCTTTGACAGCTGTTCCTTTTCATTATTTACATCCTCAGATTCATCAGTTAGCTCTAGAATCAACTCAGATAACCTTTCTTTAGACAAAAATTTAATTTTGTCTTTGAGATGAGAGACACTTACCTCAGCTTCTTCAACAGATTCTCCAATGGCCATAAATGCTCGTTCATCATCATCATTGAACTTTCATCTGAGTTATCTCCTTAAGCAGCGACCATAGCCTTGGTTGATCCTTTGTTGTTGCTTTTCTTGGGTTGAACCCGTTCCTTCTTCCATTCAATTTCCCACAAAGGACAATTCTTGATGTGGTGATTAGGCTTTCCACACTTGTAGCATCCATAATTGGTTTGCTTATCAGGAGCATTTGATTTGTTGTAGCTTCCACTTCTTGAAGAACCATTTTCTCTCCTCAGGTACTTCTTGAAGTCTTTAGTGATCATATCCATTTCATCATCTTCCAGATCAGAACTTTTAGTGATTCTGAGAGCCAAGCTTCTTTCCTTCTTAGGTACATCCATCTTCATGATATGTCTCCTAAGTTCATAGGCAGTAAGATTTCTTATGAATTCATCCAGTGGAAAAGTGACAATATTCTTTGATTCATATATGGCGGTGATTTTGCTCTCCCAAGTGATAGGCAAAACTCTAGTCAGTATCTTCTCGACCCTTTCTTCTTCAGGAATAATTCTTTGAAGATATTTTAGCTCATTTATCAGTGTAGTTAACCTTGTGTATATTTCTTGAATGGTTTCTCCTTCCTTCATAGCAAAGCTTTCATACTGAGAGTATAGTAGAGTTCCTTTGGATCTCTTCACCAGAGATGTACCTTCATGAGCCACTTGCAGTGTGTCCCAAATTTTCTTAGCAGTGGTACAACCTTGGATTCTGCTGTACTCATCTGGATCAAGTCCACAAACAAGCCATTTCTTGGCTTTAGCATTCTTCTCCCACTTCCGCAAGTCCTCAACAGTGCAATCCGCTCTTTTCTTTGGCACATCTACTCCTTCAGCATTCTTCTTCATGGTAGCCAATGGACCATCGGTGATAATGTCCCATAGCTCATAGTCCTCTTCTATAGTGTGATCTCTCATCATGTTTTTCCACCAAGAGTAGTACTAGCCATTAAAGAGTGGTGGCCTAGCAGTGGATTGCCCTTCCTAGTTTCCAGGTGGTGCACGCGTGTTGATCTTCTCCTAAGGTGTAAGCCTCTTCAAGGATAACCTGCTTTGATACCAATTGATATTTTATACTTCAATGCCACACAAGAGGAGGAGGGGATAATTTGTGTGGTGTCCAATTTCCGCGTGCACAGATTATATAGACGAACCTGGTTCTTCTATATATTCCTTTTACTACTGTTGTGGAAATAGTAAATGCAGAAAGTAAAGAACAAAAGTATTTTTATGTGGAAAACACCTGGCTCAAAAGGTGAAAAAATCACGACCTACTACTCAATAGGATTTTTTCCAACACTTCACTAAATCACTGAGCCAAAACAATATTTACAAAACTCTTTGTAAGCCAACGGATTACCTCTAATCCCGTTGTGGCAACCAGTCTCTAACTGTTGCGATAACTTTAAGTTAGAATACTCAGAGTACCTAATACAATTGCTTCTAGATAAAGCTGAAAGGTACAATTTGAAATCCCTACTACAATGATACTAGAATAAAAGACAGACACTTTGAATTGGTTCTTCTACCTGGTTCATGTATCTTCAGGTTTGCACACTTGAATCACACAAGAATTGCTTGCAAAATGCCTTGCTAGTTTGCTCTCAACTCACGTTTAACTTCAGCGTTTGTGCATCCCTATAAAGTGAGAACATCCTGAAATATATAGAGTTAGTAGAATAAGAAATAACTAGAGTTCCAATGCTATACTCTTCCTTGGTGGAAGAGTTCTAGTTATCTTCCTTGGATAAAGTTCTCTTGGAATAAGGAGTCCTTCTCCTTATCATTTATGCAACCTTTTCGATCAGGAGATATCAGTTATAACAACTTAAGTTTATCTCCTTCACGTGCATCCCTTATGCTCGAATCTGCACGTGTATGTATGCACTGTTTATGGACCTGGTTTATACTTGAGTTCCTTTGTCAATCATCAAAACAAACTTCACTTGGGCCAACATGAACCAACTCTTGACCAACTTGAAATGGTATTAATTAGCTTAGAATTTAAATTTTATACAATGTAAAAGTATTAAAACATAAAATTACATGTTACTTCGTGTGAAACATTGATTTGGTACATTAAAAAGTTAAATCAGTCTAACTCATTTCATTGTTAAACATAATAATAAATACTACTTACTAAAATTTAACAGAAAAATAAGTTTTAACTCTTTGTGCATCATTAACGTGTAACGTTCACTACTGGAAAATTGACCTATGGCTACGCATGGAAAACCGTTGCTACAGATAGGTAAACCGTTTCCATAGAGGTAATGCAACGGTTCAGCACCCGTTCCACAAGCTGGCGTGCCTATAGAGCTTATGGAACGGTTCAGATAACCGTTGCTATAGTAAGGTCTATTGCAACGATTTTCCCTCTTCCTGTTGGAACAATTATCCTTATCAACTGCAACGGTTAATGTCTTTTACCATAACGTTAAATGCAACTGTAAATAACCGTTACATATCTATTAAACCGTTACGACAATTGTAGAAATGGCAACGATTTCTTTATGATATTGCAACGGTTGAACTACCTATTGCAACGGTTTTTAGATTATTTTGGAATGGTTTGCAGGTCATATGGCAACGGTTCTGTTAGCTATTGTAACAGTTTAATTGAATTGAAAATATTGCCCCCTGTTGCAAATAAAGATTTACACATATATAAAATAAACTATAAAACACTAAAATTTATATAAATAACAAAAATAAAACTATTCATAATCCAAATCGTCCAACAAGCTAATTAATAATTCCATATATGAAGTGATGAAATGTTACCAAGTACATGCATTTGATATTTCAAGAGTTCAAAGTTTTCAAAAGTTTTGATAACAAACATTCCTAGAAACCACCACATGCATCTACAACAATCAACAATTCAAAATTCTCTTAAGTAAGGTTTAGATCTTCATCACTGGCTTCGTCTTCCATTTCTTCATCTACTCCACCTACAAAAGAGTATAAAGCAAGAATAACAATGACAACAAGGAGCAAATCAAGAAGTAAAACATGATCTGAAACCATCTGATCATGTTCCAATACTACTGAAACCATCTGATCATGTTCTCAAGGAGCTAATCTTCTGAAACCATTCCACTCCACCCAAATCATTCTAATACTACTTTGCTTATCCAATCAAACTAAAACATGATCCCCAGAAAGAAAAAAGAAACAAAATTCGTAGACGAAGCAGCGGTAGAAATGCAATGGACTCAGCTTCATAGAAATAAAATTCAAACCAAAAGAGTTATGGGATTTAGCTGGATTCGGTAAACTCATAATACTCAACTTCCAGTTAGTCGAAAACGAAAAGCAGTTACTGGACATAAATCAAATTGAGTATCAAGCGACACAAAAGATCACTAGTCTAGTCATAAAATTCAAAGTACTGTACACTCTCCGAGGCATCCAAAAACAAGATTAGTGCAACAGTAGAAAGCTTCAATCAACTACGCCCCAATTACAACAATTATTATAAAGAGTTCAAATAAAATGAAGATACAACATACTCTTTTCTCCAGAAGACTTGTAACATTTGGTACGGACTAACCTTGATTGTTACTGCCAGCGGATGGACGATTGATTGGCTGAATAGCAGCTTGTTGTGCAGAAGAAGCTTCTCCAGGTGCACGAGCACTGAATATAAGCATGTCAAGATCAAGTCTCAAATCGGGGTTGAGACGTTGAAGTCGTGTAACGACGTTCATCATAATATCTTGTTCTATAGCTTCCTTTTGTGCATTCAACTTTTCCAGCATTCTTTGTTGCATCCTCTCTTCCATTTCCTCCATTTTTTGTTGCATTCTCTCATCAGTAGCATTTACAGAGGATCCAAAATCTCTTTTTTTTCTTTTTTAAGACAGTCTTGTTAACTCCTTGTCCATACAATCTTACCCGACTTGGGTTCTCAAGTCCCATGACTGATGCAAACGCGTCAACTGAATCACAGCCATCTCCACTTTCTTGAGTTGATTGTATTCTCTCCATTTCAGCCTACAAACCAAATGCAAGAGAAAAGATTTTAAGTGAATAAAACTAAGTCAATAATTAAGAACAAATAAATAATCACGACAAACTTAAAATTATAAATTTCTTACAATTTTACTAACTGTATTCTCATAAGAGCCTTTGTATACTCGATCAGGTTTTCTTTTTCTTGTAGCCCCAAAGATGTCCTTACTTGATTGAGTATTTGAAGTATCAGCCATTTCCTTCTTTTTTTCCTAGTCACATGCAAACTGGTATAAGAATCTTTTCATGCAAAGTTAGCAAGTTCATACTTTAAGAAAAATAAGAGAAAAAAATCAAACCTCGATGATTAGAGCAAAACTTGTTTTGCCAGCAGTATGTCACGATCCGGATTTTCCACCGTTGGGACCATGATGGCGCCTAACTTTTCATATGCTAGGCAAGCCAACAGTTAAAGATTTAATACGCTAACCCTTAACCAATTCAGTAAATAACAGCAATTAAACCAAAACGAATTAAAGTAGTGCAGAATTTCATAATAACCCAAGTACTTATACACAACCACCCAGAATCTGGTGTCACAATTCACGAACTTCTAAGAGTCACTACAAATACTGCCTGAAAGAAAGTACAACTGTTTTCGAATTAAAAGAAACAGAAAACTGGAATAACTGGAAGGGGACTCCAGGGTCAGCGAACACCGACAGATCTACCTTGGCTCTCCTGTAGGATTGAAGGTAGTAGCTCAACTCGGGTCAACACGGTCCAGTACCAAAATCTGCACAGAAAGTGCAGAGTGCAGTATAAGTACAACCGACCTCATGTACTGGTAAGTGCCGAGCCTAACCCCGGCGAAGTAGTGACGAGGCTAGGAAGACACACACATAAACTTGTGCAGTTAAACAATATACTAGCATAATAACAACTAATAGAAGCTAAGCAGAAATTAACAGGAGGGGAAGCATGCTAAGGGGGTTGCGAGATAAAGAATCACAGCAGTGCAGGAATTTAAACGGCTAGTACACCTTGAACCGGTAATAACACATAAACACAACAAACGAAAAATGCACGGCATCACCCTTCGTGCTTTATCACTCAACCTCACCATGTAAATAATAGAAACGTGCATGGCATCACCCTTCGTGCTTTATCACTCTACCTCACCAAAACAAGAGACAACAAAAATAGGGAGATAGAAATGACAACAACAAGTTTTACTCCAACATTTAGTTCCACAATACCAATCTCAACTTTGAGTAAATGCTCAATCAATACCAAATTCAATAAAACATGATAAGAAATTGCTTAACACATCGATAGCTAGTCTAAACATGAACAATATGATCAAAGATACAACATTACAAGAATAAGACTCACTCACATGCTATGACTCGATAACAACGTATAGATACTCCTTACCTCACCTATACGTTGTACTCAACAGCCACACACGTAACAAGTAAGCAAATAACACTTAATCCCTCAAGCTAAGGTTTGCCACGACACTTACCTCGCTCCCACGGCCAAACTCAAAGCTCAATCACCGGTTTTCCTTTCACACAAGCCTCCGGACCAATAGAATCTAGCAAATTACCAACCAAACAATTCAATTAAGCCTTAGGAACTACCCACGATTGCAAGAAAGTTCAATTTAGACAATTTTTGAAAAAGTCAACACCCGTGCGCGCTTGGTCCAAACCCGAAATTCGGACCAAAACTCGATTACCCATTCACCCCCGAGCCTGGATATACAATTGATTTTGGAATCGACCTCAATTTAAGGTCTAAATCCCCAAATTTTGAAATCCCTAGTTTCTACCCAAAAATCCCAATTCTACCATGAAAATCTTAGATTCTAGGTTGAAATCTTGTAAAATAAAGTGAAAGATTGAAAGAAACCAGTTAAGAATCACTTACCTATGATTTGGGGAAGAAATGGTCTTTGAAAATTGCCTAGAGGGTTTCTTGTTTTGAAAATTTGAGGAATGGTCGAAAATCCCGTCTAAGTCCCTTTTACACAGCTGCAGATGTCGCATGTGCGACCTGAGCTTCGCAATTGCGAAGCTCGCAAATGCGAGAATGGCATCGCAAATGCGAACCTGTCACATTTCTGCTTCTATCGCAAATGCGAACATATTGTTCGCAAATGCGGAGCTGGGATCGCAATTGCGACCACCTTCTTCGCAAATGCGAAGAACCCCTTCCCCAGACCAACTTCGCAAATGCGAAGGATTGTTCGCATTTGCGAACATAGGCTGGCCCAGCTTCTCTTCGCATTTGCGGTGAGAAGCTCGCCAATGCGACCTCAACAGTAGTCGCAAATGCGAAGCTTGACCTCGCATTTGCGAGGTCTGAGGCCTGCAACATAGTAGAGAACACCAGCAATTTTTTTAAGTGTCAGATCACTAAGTTAACCTTTAAAGGCAAAAATTATTATTTTTATCAATTTTTCACATAAAAGCTTTCGAAAAATGCTTCCGGACTATGCACGCAAATCGAGGAGGAATAAAATGAGGTTTTGAAGGCCTCGAAATACGGAATCGAGTTCTAAAGCCTAAGATGTTCTTTTGGTTCATCACACAGTGTGTGGATACTTCAACTTGTTTCGATTCTCGATATTGATTTCGGACGTTTTCTGCAAATAAACAAGCAATTAGTGTGAGCTATTGTTTCGATTCTCTATATTGGTTAAAGGCTTAGTGTATGGACACCAAGGGTGACAGACCAACGTTGGTCTTAGTCTCTTATGTATTCAGGGCGTATGTACCTTGTTGCGTGCGGTATCACGGGACATTGCTTCGTCGAATTTTTTATTAAATATATATATATATTTAAAAAAATATTAAGGATAAATATAAAAAATGACTGCTTATTATTGTAGTGATTTGTTCATTAGTCTACTTCTTCAAATTGTGATACTACTTACAAAATATTTTGTGTACGCTACTGCCCGTATTCCCCGTCAAATTATTCCCTGGATTACCCCGGCCCACCCTCATTCTATAAAATGAAATTAAAAGAAAAAAACACGTTAAAGGACAAATAAAACATATCTCATCAAACTCAACGTTATTTCCCTCCCATTTAATTTTGAGAATATGTCCAAAGAAACAGTTTTAATTAACATTCTGTTACAACACCTTTCGATTTCACTCTCTATCTATCTCACAGATAAAAAATAAAAAAAGCTCCCGGAATAATTCAAAAAAAAAAATCACAAAACTAAGGGGTGACAATATTCACTTTCATGAAGTTGCAAATCATAGAGAAGGGAAAGAAGATAAAATCTCTCCCAAATTGTTTGATGTGTTTGGGTCTATGATTCCATCCCCACCTAGTGATCTTATTTCTTGATCCCAAAATAGAAAACTTGGACAACATTGTTGTGTATCTATTTGACTCCATTCTTCATTCGACTGGACCGTTTCTCGATTTTTACGTGTTATCCTTTGACAACTGGACCATTCTTCATTAAGCTGATTATTATCTTGACCTTCCACCATCATATTATTGTTATATTTACTACTAGGTATTTCCATGGGTGATACCATGGTCTCTATCAATGGTGGCAAGTAATTAGAATCCATTCCCGTTGTGTACGATGATTGTAGTTGATGTTGATGTTGTTGTTGATCTACTTGCCAGAATTCTGAGTTCAACATCGATATTTCTTGAAATAACGAGGCGTTATTAGTACCTCGATTTGTAGCATCATTGACATTTGTCATAGTGTCTAGTGATCCATTGTCGAAAAAGAACAATTGGTTTGGAGAATTGACCAATAGGGCAGAATCTTGGAGGACTTGAGATTTTGTTATTCCAACATCTTGAGTTAAGAATATTTCTGGTTGGCTTGTTGTAATTGTGTTATAAGCCAATTGAGATCGTTGTTGTTGTTGTTGTTGTTGATGACGATGATGATCAGTAATAGAAGTGATGTTATTTGTTGATGGCTTTGAAGACTTTTTTAACTTTTTTTTTATCCAAGAATTCCAGTAATTCTTTATCTCATTATCTGTTCTTCCAGGTAAATGACTTGCTATATGTGCCCACCTGCAATTTTTGCATAATTAGAAATTAAATATGTGAAAGGATGAAATCGTTATTTTTCTATACCAAAAAAGTTTACTCATGTTGTTTCTTATGACACATTATCGGCTGAACTTGAAGTTTAAGAAAAAAAAGACTTTATAATATATCATAAGTACCCTTAAAACTTGTACTTTGAACATGTCATGATATTTCTGTGACTACATGGGCGTGTGTTATTAGGGGTATAATCGAGTTTTTAAATGTAGAAAAGTATTAGTGCGATATAAGATAGCGCAGTCCACTATGTCTTTTATGGCAAATGGCAAGTGACATGCAGTGAACTCTAGTACTCCCTCCGGTCCACAATAAAGTGAGCATTTTATATTTGGCATACCCATTAAGGAAATATGAACTCCTAGAGAAAAAAATATGTATTCACTAAATTAACCTTAATTAATTGTTACCTTGACACGTTGGAAGATGTAAATAAGGGTAAATTTTAGAAAAATAATAAATTTTTCTAATAATTCCTTCTTGATTACGTAAATGGACACTTATTT
This sequence comes from Nicotiana attenuata, assembly GCF_001879085.1. Classification (NCBI taxonomy): domain Eukaryota; kingdom Viridiplantae; phylum Streptophyta; class Magnoliopsida; order Solanales; family Solanaceae; genus Nicotiana; species Nicotiana attenuata. Next base: position 29,429 of record NW_017674508.1, read on the forward strand.
TGGACCAAAATAAAAAGGTAAAATAATCACTTATTGTGGACCGGAGGGAGTATATTATAAATCAAACTGAGAATAAAATACAGTAAAAAAGCAAGATTATTAACTGTTTCACTGATTTGATTATTATCAAATGAAAACATCTGATGTTGCCTCCTTAACGTCCTCCATAATTATATATTAAAGAAATAATGTAGTTGAGCATGCCTTTTTAAAAACTGTTTAGATAATGGTTTTCTGAGTGCGTGCTTTGTGTGTGTCATATGCACATAATAAGTATAAACAATATCTAATCAGAAACTTGCTTTCAAAGTGAAACATAATATAGAAGTAGAAAGGAGTATTTCTTCAAGTTGCTTTAAATTAAGTGAATACTTAAGCTTCACTACATACACCAAGAGTTATTTCAATATACGGAAAACTTATTTTTGAACTGTGCAAGTTGTTGTTCAGCAATGTGCGTGAAACTGCTAGAATATATACTAAACTAAAGTGGAAAAAAAGCTATCCACCGCACAAAGTATTCTGCGTTTACGCAAGATCCGAGGAAAGACTGCACTCCAAAGAAGTATAATATAGACAGCCTATTGTGATGCAAGCATAAGTGTCTAATTTTACGGTTCAAACATGTGACGTATAGGTTATACGGAAATAATTTACCGTTTGACGCAAGATAATTGAAGTGGAAAAAGGTTTAAAATGCAAGAGTAGGGCATTTTTAGTACTAAGAAAATTAACGTAACCTGTTGCCTACAGCTCCGTGGAGACTAATAATCAATTTCTCCTCTTCTGGGGTAAATCTTCCTCTTCTAATGTCAGGCCTCAAATAATTGATCCATCTCAATCGACAACTCTTTCCACATCTTTGAAGCCCTGCACCCAAAAAAACCACCAGTCAAATTTTACATCTCAATGTGGTTTTTGGCAAATGGAAATGAATATCATTAATACAAGTTTAGATTATGTTTAGTGAATATTGTATAGTATACTCCTTCAGCTCCATTTTATGTGGCGCGTACGACCCGTCAAACTGCTTAACAACGTAAATTCGAACATAAAATCTTTAAGTTCAGACGGTTAAAAAAAGTATTAGAAAAAGTATGGTCAAAGAAGTATCTCTTTGACTCTCAGAATAGTAATAGTGCCACATGAAGCGAAACGGATGAAGTATTGTATATAACGATACAGTAGAATGTAAGATGAAAAAGGCAGCCCGGTGCACTAAGCTTTCGCTATGCGCGGGGTCCAGGGAAGGATCGGACCATAAGGGTCTATTGCTCGCAGCCTTACCCTGCACTTCTGCAAGAGGCTGTTTCAACGGCTCGAACCCGTGACCTCATAGTCACATGGCAATAACTTTACCAGTTACGCCAAGGCTCCTCCTAAAATGTAAGAAGAAAGAGTTAAAGAAAAGACCAGCTTTGTCAGGGACTTCACTCCAGCAGCCATAGCCATGAGTTGTAATATATCTGATGAGCTTTTCATCTTCTTCAGGGGACCAAAGCCCTCTCTTTACCTTTTGTTGATTACAACATGAATGGTGCCCCATATTTTCACTTCTCTTTGTTTTAGTTTCTATATATCTCTCCTTTATATATGATTAGTAAAAAGTAAAGTGATTAGTGAGTTTTCTGATGATCTCCATTGCTATAAATACTCCCATAAAATTAAAGGATTCTTTCAAAGAGTGCCGACATGAGAACTGTTTAAAGGACCCTCAAGTTTGGCCCCATGTAATTTCCATCTAACCCTAAAATGACGTTCCATCAACTTTCTGTGTGTGTGTGTGTATCAAAAAGTCTTAGTTTTCAAACTTTCAATTCCATATTATGTCTTCCTCTACGTAGACATGCGTATTCTGTAACCAACTTAATCCAATATATTTCACGTACCTCGGCCATGCCGCCTTGTTCGGTTGCTATCTTTTTCTTGTTCTTTTTTCTGGCGTAAGTTACGTACGTAAGTTTTGATATCACAGTGGAAAACGTTACTTATTATATTCAACTTACTTATATTAGTGTAGTTTGAAAATTCTATACAGTGCAATTTTGTCTACTATAGAGAACTATAGAAGATTATCATGTCTTACTTTTAAGTTACTAATTCTACTTTCTATATTTTGATAACCAAGAATTTCTGAATATCAGAAGTGTAATATATATACGAATTGAATCTCGCTGGATAACGGGCGGTCAACCTCTATCTTTCTCCACTTAAATTTTAGACTTTTGTTTGTGGTAATTTGAACGTATGGCCTAGCGTGCGTGATGGTAGGTTAGGAACTCACGCTTTTTACTATATATATAACACTCTAATTGCTGCACTTTGGTTGTATTTGAGTGTAGTTGCTAGTACTTTGTACTTAACGTGTGTTACGCTGTGTTGGATGTGATTTTGAGTTGAGGAGCACGTTCAGAACTAAAATGGATGAATTGGAGCTTTGAAGTTTGAGTAGAAGCCCAATTAGAAATTAAATCGGGATCATGTCCGCGGTAGGAGGACCAAGTCCGGATGTTAAAAATTGAGAAAAATTCCTTCTTTGGAAAAAATGCACTACCGCGCCGTGCGCCGCGGGGCACTAGTGCAATTTTTCTGCAGAGTGAAAAAAATCAACTCTCTGAAGATCCTCACTAATGCGGTGCATGGGCCGACGCACGGCGCGCCGTGCTTGTGTATTTTCATTGTCCAACTTTCCCACTTCGGCTTTGAAATGGTAGTTCCGATCCGTTCGGACCCGTTCCTACATGGTATAATTTCACCAAAAAATACGATTTTGAGAGGACTTTTGACCTACGAAAGATTTGAGGAGCAACTAAGGTATGACGACACAAGAGTTTATCAAGATTTCAACCAATAATCGGGACAAAAATACGGGAGAACGTATCGAATTAGATAGCTTTTTCTATTGTTATGGAGTAGTTTTTCCTTAGGGAGTTGACAGACATGGTGTATTGATACTTTAACTAGGGATTCGATTCTTGACAATTGATTGACCTAATTGATGGAGTTTTGAATTGTATTGTGAAGTTATTCATTATTTTACCTAATCGAAGGAGGAGTTTAATTTCTTTACATCTTATGCTCTAGTTTAATTTAGCGATCCATCTAGGTAATTGAAAGTGTCTCTTGAATATAATTATTAATCAAACTGGAAAATAAGAAAATAGTCGTGAGTAGTTACCCTTTAGACTAAAACCATCATTTATTCATAGCAAGTGTTCACAGTGCTTCAATTGGATTATTTATGGGAATTAAAGTTTAATCGAAAGAGGAACCTTAACTTCAAGTGTAATCTAATTATATGGTGAATTCGTGAGAATCGACAATATTATAGAGTGAACTAATCTAAGAATTGGATCCCGAGTCAATTATCTTGTACCTGTCTAGTCTATTACCCTTATTTCTCTTACAGATATTTCTGTGTTGCTCAACACTTGTCTTCCTTGATCAATTAATAATTGCTTTAATTTTAGTAGTTAATCGTTCCAATCAATTAAGTGTTAATTTTCCTCGATAGCGATTAATTAAAGATTATTCGAACACTTTTTAAATTCAATCCCTGTGAAGACCATAATTAAGTTATACTATCATTGACTAGCAAACATTAATTTCTTGTTGTATTTTGCGCTCGTCAATGCGCCTAGCGCACATAGAATTCGTTGCGCTTTTACCGTTAGACAAAGGGCTTGGAGATACTAATTCTACTTATGACATTAGTTCTCGAACACTGACGAACAATTAATTGCATTTGTGAGTATCTTATAAAACAACTCGTTCTCTTATGAAATCTTATAACGTTAATAGAAGAATTTCCTACATCTTGCAATAACCAAAATCTTGCATGTTTTTTCGTTTTATATAAATTAAATTATCGCCAATGGATTAATCATCTTTTACTAATACTAATAAGTATATGAACAAGTTAAAGCTGTACAATTTATAACGATACATTCTTGTTGTCAATATAGGAGTAGGGGGTTGCTTAATCTCCCCTTCTGATCAAGGTGGTTTATTTTTCTATTTCTATAAAATAATAAAGACATCAATGAGAGGAATACCTTTTTATAATTAATTGCTCTTATTTTTATTTCTTTTTCGAGTTTAGCTTCTGTGCGCACTATCCGTACACTTTTTTGTATAACATCAAGTTAAAACCTACAACAATAAAAATAATTATTCTTTTTTGGTATCCCAACATGTAATATAAACTTGTTATAACATATCAAAATATACCTGATTGTATAAATAAAAAATTTAGCACACTTAATATATAGATAAGTTAAATCCTTCTCTTTCTTTAATTTTTTTTTAAGGAACTATAAGGAATGAATTGTCAATATTGTAGAAATATTGTCAATTCTAGTTTTAAGTATTCCCGAGGACGCAAGTTTAATTCAAACGTGATATAAAATCTTGTAATTTTGTAAAGCAAAAGCACCATTAAATCATCACTTTACTTGCTTCACAAGATATATTACTGCTGGGATATGGAAAAAAAAATGTCAATTTAGGATCGACGTCATTGGATTTCATTTTTTTAGAATTTATAACGTTTCTTGATTAGACTCGTACACTATATCCCCCTTTTTTGTTATAGATTCATTTTCTGCAAATTATGTCAAACTATTGCTTCCTTTAAAAGGATATCTCAAATACTAATTATATGCTTTAGCCATCACACATGTTTAAATACGATAATAGTTTAGCAATAATTCTTCTTATTTTCTAAGTACTAGTATTAGTACCCGCGCGATGCGCGGACATAAGTCATGTTAAATTGTGATGTAGGTTGTTTGAATCATGTGCAAATAACCTTAAAATATAAACATCTCATATAAAAATTATATAACATTAGATATTAATTATGAAGTAGGATATGAAATTATTGTTCAAATCTCGTAGTGCATAACCTTTTCTTTTTTTTATATTTGTAGCAATCTAACCCCTTGATTTCAGTCTTGCATTTCGTTTCGCTATCAATATTAAAGAATACTAAACATATCATGTTGTGATCTGTCTTGGTTGAGCACAATAGATCATATTATTTTGACAAACTTCTTACTATCCCTTTGTTTTTATCTAAAAGTTAAATATGTCTTATTCATCACATTATTTGTATGCAAATTCCTTTTTCTTTGTTTTTTTCTTATAGTTATTGCATTATTTATTTTAATATTATTGTACTATCATATAATATTTTATTAGCTTAATTAAATTAATGTCTTGCTTATTATTCTTTTAGTAGTCTTTAATAAATAGAAATGTTTTATTCTTGATATTTGGTATATTTTATGCTTGTATCCTCTCATTCGGAATTCTTTAATCAATTAAATTTATTATAATATTATTAATTATAATTTAATTTTTTAATTTATTTATTTTTAAATTAATTTAATCAATAAGTATCCTCACACTATCTCTATTTTTATACATTCTCTTCCCTACTATACCAAAGTAATATTATATTTTATTTTAAATTATAAAATTAATGCAGGCTAAAATATTAAAACATAAGTTATTTGATGATTTTGTTCCAAATGTATTGAGTTCTGTTATAATTATTTTTGATTTAGATGTAGTTAAATTTTTTTTTAGCTTTAAGATATAAATTTAATTTTAAATTTTCATTAATAAAATTATCTATATTAGAAAGTTATTTTATATTCTTAAAATTTTATTTTAATATTAGAAAAATAATTTCTTAATTGTTTGAACATATTATATGTATGTAGTAATATGTTTACTGTCTTTCCGTAATAATTTTCAAAAAACAATTATGAAATAAAAAAAATCTCATCTCAAATTCAAATAATTCTTATCATTTTATTTTGTAAATTGGAACGCAATTTCAAAAAATTACCCTATGCTTTCAAACGTATACTAACTGCACTCAATTCAGATATTAATCATAGAAAAATATTTTCTTAGTTGTTTGAATACATTATATCTAAATGTCGTAGTAATATTTTCACTGTCAGCTTATTTCTTATGTAAATTTTCTTTCTTTTTAGCTTTAATACAAATTTAATTTTTAATTTTCATTACTATAATTACGTATATTAGAAATTTATTTTGTATTTTAGTTATTTTTCCATAAATAAGACTTCAATTTCGTGATAGTGTCCATAGTTTGAGCATTCTAATCATAGTTTTAACAACTTTTTAATTTCAAATTCAATTATTTCTAATAGTAAAATTTTAATAATTTAACATAATTTTGCTAATTGTTTAAGTATTGTATATTTTATTTTAACAACTTTCTAATTTCAAATTTAATTAGCCTTTCCCTTTCTAATTTTAACTTTGTATATTTAATTTTTTTTCTAAACTTATGATTTATAAATATCCTCACATTATCTCTAATTTATTTCTATTACTCAATATTTTTAGTTTTTAGTTTTTGATTTTATCTATTAGACTTGAGTTACGTGGACCTATTCATATTATGACTTTTCTTATCATATATATAAAAAACTTTCTCATCTCAAATTTAAATAAGTTTTACAGTTTTTTTCTATGATAAAAAATCTAAAAAAAAATTCTCTATTTATTTTTTTATTTTTGATTATATTATTCAATACTTAATATTGTTACATTGTCACATGGCTTTTTATTAGCTTGTTTGAATTTAATATCTATTTATACCACACTCATTCTAATATTATATAGATAAAAATTCAAAAAAAATCTCAAATTCAAATAAGTTTTATTATTCTATTTTCTAAATTTGACTGCATTTTCAAAAAAATTATGTTATACTTTCAAACTTAAACTAACTACACTCAATTCAAATACTAATCACAAAAAAATATTTTCTTAATTGTTTGAACCCATTATATCTGAATGTTGTACTAATATTTACGTATAAAATATTTATTTTCCTGATTTACCAATATTAATATGACATTATTATTCTTGTTATTAAAATATTTTTTTACGAATTATTTATGCTTTTTCTTACCTTATAAATAATTTATATACTTTATGTAAGATCTTATTTTGTCGCTTGAAGTTATTTAATTTTTAAACTTAATAAATCTTTAATATCTTAAGTAAATTTTAATTTTATTTTAACTTACTCCAAAGTATAAATAGTCACAGGTTGTCTAAATCTATGTCTTTCTATATTTTTTAATTTTTTTATTATAACTTTTAGTTAATATTTTACCTCCATATTTCTAGCTAACATAGAAAAAATATCTATGGGTGGATCAATATAGATATAAATAAAGATATATCTACAAATATACATATAAATATAAATTTAAATGTAGATATATAGATTAGATTTGTCTAAGATTTATTTAGATCTAGTATAAGATTTATTAAACTACTTACATTAATTATGTTTCCATTTATAATTCAAATTTTTAATGTTGTCTTAAAATTGCCAAGTGGCTTCTTTTTAGCTTGCCACTTGGCTTAACCACATGCTTCACTACTCTCCTTTTAATATAATATAGATATAGATGCTTCACTACTCTCATTTTAATATAATATAGATTTTATTTTTTTCTATTATAATTTTTAGTTAATTTTTTACCTCCACATTTCTAGCTAACATAGAAAAAATATCTATGGGTGGATCAATATAGATATAAATAGAGATATATCTACAAATATAAATATAAATATAAATATATAGATTAGATTTGTCTAAGATTTATTTAGATCTAGTATAAGATTTATTAAACTACTTACATTAATTATGTTTCCATTTATAATTCAAATTTTTAATGTTGTCTTAAAATTGCCAAGTGACTTCTTTTTAGCTTGCCACTTGGCTTAACCACATGCTTCACTACTCTCCTTTTAATATAATATAGATATTCCTCTTCGAGAAGCACTGATAGCTGGATGATAGGCCTCATATCTGTAGGTGCAAATATTTCAGATTCTTTTTATATATACGGGGGACACTAAAGAATTTTGACTATAAAGTAATAAATGTATAGGTTATTAAATTAAAATTATTATAAGAAATTACTACATCATATGTTATCTTAATTAACTTGCATAGTGTATCAAATAATGCACGTTAGTGCATAAAAGTTAAACTCCTAATTAATCAGTTAGGTACCCTTCGATGCTAGGAATTCAACGCGAAAATTGGTTTTATAGAACACTGTCAACTATTATTCAGGGACGAACCTAGCTTAAAAATTAAGGGTAGTTCACGTGACTTCAGTAGTTTTTTTCATACCATGTGTATGTATTAAAAAATCTACTAAATGTTGATTGTAAACCCAATTACAATTGTATATTAGTTTGAGTTCGTGATAAAAATTCATAAACTTTAAATCTTGGATTTGCCTTACTATCTATTGCAAGGCAATATCTATATTGTGATTTTTTAGTTATGCGGAAGGTGAGCAAGCTTGGCAATTTTTTTTAATTAAAAAAAAAAAAGTTTTGCTGCTTTCTTTTATTAAGTATTTTTTTTCTCCACCTCTTTGTGATGGGAATTTCCCAACTTAATAATTTTAACTAGATAACTTTAGTTACATCCTTAGGTTTCAATCAAGAAAGGGAAGCAACTTTGTCTACAATTTCGGCTTTCATCACCTTTGTTATTTTGCATTTTATAGCTGTTTCGTACAGACTAACCAAAAAATTCTAAACCACAATTATCTCTTCATAGAATTGAAAAAATTCCATCAGTTCACTGATTCAGATAGGTGTTTTTATCTGTTGATTTTTTTTCTTAATTATCTGCTATTCAAAACTCATCATCCGACTAATTTAAATTCACGTTGCATAGGACCCATTAAAAGAAAAACATTTCCTATGAGTTTTTCAATTCCCAAAACTCGAGCTCGAAACTTCTAATTACGATCTGAGGAATTACAATTATACCACCACAACCGTTGGTGGTAGATTTTTGAGATGTTACATTGTACAGTACTAAATTTGGACAAGATTCTTTCAAATCAATTCCTAGTGTAACGTAAAGAATAGACACTATACGAACCCTAGTAGACCACACAATATAATAAAGGGATCCGATTATTTAAAGTTCTCCCAATTAAGAACTTTACAGCTCCATGAATGTCATCAAACAATATTTAATTAGTTTAGTAATTTTCAAGAAACTTAAACTTCGTTAATCTTGCTAACTAAACTGTCGGCAATCGAGGATTCATAATTATAATGTATTTAATATTATAAATTCGGTATAGATTGCAATGCTTTGCATGTGGGAAATACGTAGAGAATTTTGATTAATTAATATTTAAATAATAGGCAAAGATAATGATGATTATGAAAAGGAGAGGATCTGTTGGTGTGATGCAAATCATTCACCATATATGATGTGAATGACACAATTAGTGACATTTGCTTAATAGGAAGCTGAATTTGAAAGTAATATGCAAATCATTCTAAAAAAGACTCTTATTCGAAGAAAGTGAAAAAAAGGGAGAATGATTATTCTTAGCTTTAAGGGGGGGCAAGGAATGGTGGGGGTGGGGTGATGGGGAGGCATGGGGCCTACCAAGTGATTAAGAAAGTAATTAATGAGGAAAGACATAAGGGTTTGGCTTTAATCCATGGTTAGTTTAAGTTTAGAATTTAACTTATAGTATGAGTTTCTATATCAGGTTGGGTCGTTCTATGTCGGGTATTCCCTCATGTTTACTCTGGTTATCTCATGACGCCCCTTTGGCCCAGTTACCTATAATGATGAAATAAGAAAGATACGTTACGTTGGTACTCGGTTGAGTGAGGTACCAGATGCCCGTCGCGGCCCGTCGGTTTGGGTCTTGACAAAAGTAAGCATATTTTATGCTATCAACTGGGGCGTAGCTAGCGCTCTGCTTACGGGTTCGGCCGAACCCAGTAGCTTTTGTGCAAACTTTGTATTTGTCTTGTGAAATTTTTAAAATATGTACTAATTATTATTTTAGAACCCAGTAACTTTAAAGAACTAGAATCCCGAACCCATAAGCTTTAAATCTTGGCTCCGCCTTTGGCTATCAATATATTTTAACAAGGCAGAGGCAGATCTAGGATTTCAAGAGGATGGGTGCACTATTATGAAAAGGTGGATCTAAAATTTATATTTGACCGGTTTACTATAGTCTCTTACCTTATACTCACCACACTTTTGAAATTATAGGTTTAAAATTATATTCTTTTTGAAAATTTAGTGATTTAACTTAATATCTATACTCCATGCCGAAAATAATTAAGACCGTCTATAGTAGGATTTGAACCAGCAAATTTACTTGTAAAGGTGCACCCAGTAAATTGTAGCACTATAGGAGTCTTTGAGCATCGGTACACACACATATATTGAAGTAATTTTTAAAAAAAATATAATATTATTATACATGGTTTAGGAAAAGGAGTATGAGTTCACGTGAAACCATATGCATTAATCTAGATACGCCTAAGGTTGTATTTTGGGCCGGGCCCGGGCCTAAACGGGCCCGGGCTTAGGCGAGCCGGCCCACGACGGTCCTAAGCCCACATGGTCCCGGCTAAATGGGCTGGGCCCACGGGCCTAACGGGCTTTTTCATTCCGGACTATTTTTTTTATCTAAAGCAATTTCTTGTAAACGATATATGTATATACTAATATAAATTGCTTATATATAGTTATATAAATATATATAGTATATATAATATGTATAGTATATATATATAATTATATATTAAAGTTTGCATTTAAAAAGTAAATTAACAAAAAATTAGTAAAACTAAATTTTCATGCATAATAAATTAATAATACTTCAAATTAATCTAACAAACTAAAACATTAAGCATAAATACTTCTAATAATTTTAAAATAACACAAATTGTCGAAAAACTCTCACACACTCACACACTTTCGGGATGACGCTCAAGACAATACTTTACATGCCTCCTTAAACTGCATGTGCCAGACCCTGAACGAAAATTTAAGACTTGACCACAATTCTTGCACTTTAATTTCTGACCTTCTTCATTTCTTCTAGCACCTCAAAGTGTTGCCAAACAAATGGGCGCACTCTTTCTGTACGAGGCATGATTTAACTTGAGATTTGAGAATTGAGGAAATTTGAGATTGAGACTTGAAGTCTTGAAAATTGGAGAATGAGAGAATGAGAAAATTGTGAATTAAGAAATGAGTATTGAGTGAAGAAATGAAGAAGAGAGGGGGGGGGTGTAATTTATAGTTTTAGAGAAGGTTAGTTCTTGTAAATTGAAAAAGTGTTAAAAAAAATAGGCCTATTTGTGCAATATTAACCGTTGGCAACGGTCAGTGGGGCCCACCATTTCAAAAAATTAAATATATTCATAAATATAGCTTACCGGTTGGTTTCATCTACATCATCATTTTCCTCATTATTTTCAAAAATAGTTTCACTAGGATAAAGAGCATTCATAACTTCATCATTAATTGTTGACCTGCTGCAACATCATGGCAAAATTCACTATCAAAAAATTGAAACAAGGGTTATCACTATCAAGAATAATAGGTACAGAAGGACGGGTAACAGGTCTGGATCGGGGAGCCGGGGGGAAGGGTAGTAGCTGGCGACTAGATTCACTAATTTTAGATTTTCCCTTACCACCAAAACATTTTTTCAAAGAAAATGCCATATTAATTATAATTATGCAAACTAAAACAAACAAAAATATATTCTTAAAACTTAAGAGTTGGAACGAGTTTACCGAATTGACGAACAACTTCTTGAAAATTGAAAATCGTTGAAGACTTGAAGACTTGAATACTTCAATTCACCAACTTCACAATTTTTCACGAAATTGCAATAATAAAGTAAGCAATTATAGAAGAGAATTAGATATAGATTGAGAGAGATTGATGAATTTGTGAGTAAAAATGAAAGAATGAGGGGGTATTTATAGTTGAGAATTGGGAAAAAGTGTAATTATATAAAGTTTGGGGTTAAAATAAAGTTTGGGGGCCAAATGGCTATTTTTTAAACTCCCAAACGGCTATTTTTTGATTGCCAACGGCTAGATTTTAAAATCTGACCGTTGGTCATTTTTTTTAAAAAAAAATATTTTTTTTAAAATTATAGCCGTTGAGGACCGTTAGGCCCGTTAGCTCGGTTGAACCGGCCCAGGCCCGCCTGCCGGTCCCGGGCTTAGCGGTCCCGGGCTCGTGGGCTATTTGTTTAAGACCGGCCCGCTACGGTCTTATAGTACCATTTGGGACCGGCCCACTGAGACCGGCCCGTTTGGCCCGTTTGGCCCGCGGTCCCGGGCCGGTTCCGGGCTGGCCCCGCCCACAGTGCAGTCTTAGATACGCCCCTGGTTATAGCAGGTAATCTGCCTTATTGTTCTGATTATAAATTGAATTTTATTTGGATGCTTACTTATAGTTATCTTTTAAGTGATATGATAATGTAAAAATTCTTTTTCACTGTCAATATATAGAATTAAATTAAACTCGTAATTAATTAAGTTAATAGGTCATAGATGGAATGTCTCTACCACAAGCTCTTTCACTTAATTAAATGTGGTCCTCATGATACTTGCGTTACTGCTTCTAACAGTAATCTTTTTTGTACGATTAACATTGATGTTTCATGTTATAAGTAATTAGAGACATTAGTCAATCTCATCATATCCATGTCAATTTAAAATCTTTTCCTAGACCTTTATTTCCATCATTGGATGTTTAATCTCTCTTAGGCCTATTGGTCTCACTCTGGACCCCTATTCCCTTCATTTGAAGCCTACTATTCTTTATTTTTATATTGTTTAATTTAAACATTAACAGAAGAATAGGGTAACATCTACTTCCACTAATATAAGTTATACAATGGATTATGATCATTCAGTACTTACAAAGCTCTTGATACATATTTTTTAGTTATATGTTAGAGATTTTGATGCTCTACTGGTCATAGTTATATGGAATCTTCATGCAAATAGCCGATCAAATTTACTATTTATTTTTTTTAGCCAATGTATATAAATAATATACTGATTTTACATTGTTATACACATATTATATACATATATTATATATCGTTCGACAAATTTTAGTTTACGTAGGTTGGGTGAGCTGATGCATTACTCATTAGCAAGCGTCTAGTTGCTATTAATTCCATATTCTCTTATTACTAATAATATTTCTTCTATTAACTTAGATTATTTGGTGCAAAACAAGTAATGTGAATTTCCATATAAAAGGAGCATATTGACCTTGCATTGAAGCCTCTGCTCTAGGCAGAGGCCTATCCAGGATTTGAACTTTATGGATTCAGATTTAAAATTTTATAATATTGCATCTAATTTAATGAGTTCAAAATCTATTATTTATACATATTTAATAAATTTCTAGCAGATATACAGGTTCTGAGCTGAAATTATGAATTGAAGTGAAATCATAGCTTTTATACTAGATACGCGAATTAATATGATGTCACTGCTTGTTTAATTTATAAACCCGTCTCCTTTTTTTTCTTTTTTTCTTTGTGTACACAAGGAGCAGAAGAAAAATGTAGCAAAGAGAAAAACAGAAACTAGACAAGAGTTTGAAAGATTGAGGTAGGTGGAAATGGTGATTATTTTCTATTTCCAAGACTTTGATAATCTAATTGCCATTTTAAGTCCTTTCTTTCACCAAAAGCAGTTATGTGCTTCATCTAAAGGAAGCAAAGAATTTAAGACAAATGTATGAATTTTGTCTTCTATGAAAAATACAACTCATTCATTTAAAGAGATGGAAAGAAAGGGGGAATGATAACAATAGTTGGTGAGCTTTGAAATTGATGGTTTCATTGTTTAATACTGAATGGACAATTCTATTGATTCTCATGCTACATTGTTCTCCTTTAACAATCATATTGCCTACGCAAATATAAACATATCAAGAATTTTAGCATTACTGTGTTTGATAACTATGTTTATAGAAAAGTTTAAACATTGAACTTCACTTAGTCCAGAAAGGACAAACTAGGAAAAATTTACTTCAAATGTTGAAATGGTGTTCGGTATTCATTTTGGCCGGAAGTCCTACTTTATAAGGAGGTTTAATACGCTCTCTACCAAAGGTTATTTACTCTGTGTTTGAACCCGAGATCTATAATTAAAAGTGAATAAGTACTAATTACCCATTGTTTGACTCAAAAGATATTGCAACCCTTTTGAATAAATCAATCAGAGAAAATGATGGAGTAAATCTTAGCTAAGTATAATAATCTTTAGAACCAAGAGGATAAACACAACGGATAATCTTTTCCGATCTTGTGAGGATCAATAATTAGGCGTAAGAAAATGTTGATAGAAAGGTATTACAATTACTGTTTTGCATTAGAGAGAAATCGGAAAGAAGTGACCCCCCTTTACCAAGTTATTCCCCCTCTATATATAAGGGACAGACCCCTTCTAGATCCTAAAAAGCATGCATATTACGGATAATATTCGAAGGAATATTCCTAACGCCCCTTATCGAACCCATGTTGAGCTGCGAGGATCTCGCCGTTGGTCGTGTTCGTCAATGGTCGTGGTCGTGGTCGTGCAAATTTGGACCCATACAGTTAGTCCCTCCGCTTGTCGAGGTCGCAACTTGACGCGTCCTTGATAAGCGGACACCGTTCGCCCTTCGTGGAGAAATTCGATTTCATGGAGCATCACGTCCTGGCCAACAGTGGGGGGTCAACATGCTTAGCAAAGCATCGGTGCTGTGTCTTATCAGGAAATGACATCATCTGCCTTTTCGTCATCATTACGCGTGTTTTCGAGACTGGGGCTGACGGCTTGTCGCTTCGGTTTTGGTACCAACCTGCAGTCTTTCGCCTCGATTCCGGTGCTAGTCTACTGCTTTTCGCTTCAATTCCGCTGCTACCCAATCCTATAAATAGGTGAAGGATTTATTTTTTCAAAAACTCTTGGACTTTTCACTTCCGATTATTCTTCCTCATTTTTCCGGCGTTTGTTCTCACAGTTTTTCTGCTCCTTCTTCTTTCATTCTTCACCCACAACTTTCTATGCTACTCTAATATCTTTCCTATCACAACAATGCCTAGAACACATCTATCCCACGAAGGGGTTTCTGAGGCGGACCCGCTATCTATGGATTTCCCCTCCGGTGGTGAGGACACGATGGTGGAAGAGGGGAGCAGTTTTCCTACCGTGGAGGAGTTACTGCCGAGGCACCGCACATCCTGGAGTGACTTCCTCAAAGATCCTCCTCCTACTCCTCCCCAGTGATCTCTGAAATGGACCAGGCTCATATAGACGCTCTCCGTGCAAAGTATAGTATCCCCGCCCATGTAGATATGGTTCCGGCAGGAATGGACTTCGTGGAAGTCCATAGACCTGGGTACTGCGCCTTTTACGAGTACCCTTTCGTGATTGGTTATTCTTTCCCCCTACCTCAGCTGGCAGAGGAATTTTGTAGATTCTATCAAGTCTGCCCGGCACAACTCTCACCATACATGCTTAAGGTGCTTCTACTGCTGACAAAGTACGCGGAGTTGGCGGGGGTGTGAGGTGACGGTCCACCATCTCTTGCACCTGTTCTCACCCAGCTTTCATAGGGGCACCATGGTGCACTTGAGACATCGTGGAACGAAGGGACTGGTAGTAGGGACTGACGACCGAGCAAGCCGCAAATTTTGGCATAAATACTTCTTTGTCAAAACTAAACACGTTGCCTCCGATCCCGCTAGGTCCCCAGAACGGTGGAACAAGACTCGTAAGTATCGCTACTTGTATTATTCTCTCTTCTCTTCTTCGTTCCTTATAGTTTGTTTGCTTCTTGATTATAGCTATGGGGCGTCCACCCCGCCCTATTGCTGGCATAAAGGATTGGGTAGCTCGTCTATTGTCCCATGCAGCGGAGACCCGAGATTGGCCCTCTTTCGTGAGACGTTATGGCCCCAGGGTTTCATCTGGTAAGTATCTTCCTCTACGTCACGTTGTTGGTCATACAACGTTAACTACTGATACGATTCTTCATGATGACAGGTCGAGCAGTTTCCAGGCGGAGGGCCCCAGTTCCTGCATTTCGACAGCCTGTTGCTGCTGCGGGAATGCAATTTACCTTAGCCAAATCCCTTCGGGGGGGTTGTACTCAACAGCTCCAAATAGAAGGTTCCTCTCGAGATTTGGTCGTGAGGGAAGAGGCCTCTTCTATTCTGAGACCTCACCTCTTGGATGAATCCTCAAATGGGGTCATCGCTACAAAAGAAGAGGAGAATGGAGCTTGGAAAGGGGGTGGCCGTAGACACTAGTGGAAGCCGAGTGGGTGCATCGCAGACGGCACCCGTACCTACTTTTATGGCCAACGCTATCTTGGTGGGTAGGTCTCCCAAAACGGAAGGAGCTCTCCCAGGAGGTGGCTCGGTGCGCCCCGCAGAGGGTGGCACGTCTTCCAACATTGGAGAGGGCCCGCGTGTTAAGGGCGAGGGATCAGGTTCAGACGCAGATCCGGTGGACGTTCGTGAATTTGTGGAACGCCACCCTCATGTAGAAGTCAGGACGGAGGGTTCCGACCGACATATAGTTATCCCCGGAAATTACAATTTGCTGTCGAACTATGAGCAGGTGGCTTCGGCCTTAGCCCCTTTATGTGCTACCCCCGAAAACGAGGTGCTCAGGACAATGAGCGACGTGGAGTTATGCCGGAGTGTTGCTGGCATGGCTTTGCGGGTGAAGTTTTCGTTTCTTTCTCTCCATTTGGGTTTTTGTCACTATTTCTTGCATGTCTTTCTTTTTAACTTCTTCCTTTATGGCAGGCTCTCATCATGGAGACCAATGTCGACGCCCCCTTTTTCTTCCAAAACGGAGTTCGGAATCGGGTGTACGACATTCGGGAGGACAACTCTATTCCCTTGCGAGAATTGGGTTTTTTAGTTTGAAGAGTCGCCACCTAATGATTATAGTGCATTAGGACACTTTAAGGAAGAATTTGAGATGAAGAACCAGAGTTTGGATAAGGGCTAGAAATTATCTCGAGGGGAAGGTGTTAGGCACCCCTCAAGATCCACTAATGTGGTTCCCGGCCATGCTACAATTGTGACTTTGAATGCAAACAAACAAGTAAACGAGCAAGCATTGCAAATACGAGAAAACTATTACAAATAAGGAGCACAAAAGGTTAACAAAAAATGCTGAATTTTAGGGAAGGAGCAGTTTAGTTAAAAGTGCAAGTAGGAAGAAGTCAAGTACTTAGTGCGAACAATCTGAAAATTATGTGAAAAACAGAAGTCGAAAGTGCAACAGCTTTTTAAGATTCAGAAAATTGTTAAACTAATAAAGAGGGAGGGGGTCCTAGGTTTATATATTACATGGATCATTCGCACAACACTGGTACTCAATTGTACGCATAGTGTTATCGTGTAATCATCATCTCCATGTCTACCCTTTCCCACCCCGTTAAGGTATTGGAGCGCAGAATGGTATCGTTTGCCTATTGCATGCTATTACCCGTCCCAAGCTATCAGTCCCAGGGTATTAGGACTTATAATCCTAAAAGGGGAAGAAAACGATGGGGGCCTTTATGGAGTTTAAAGGACGAAAATTGTAATCGACATTCAAAAACAAGTAACAAGTAGGGGAAATGAACAGAAAAACAGGTGAGGCTCACATAAACCCCGTAAATCAGATAACATATAGTTTAGCATGCCTTTACACATACTGGTTTGGTCTTTAAAATTAAAAATTAAGCAGCGAGCGGACAGGTTCGATACATACGTTTAGACAGGAAGCCCACATTAGGCAACTTGGATCCAATTGTAAAAACTTAAGGTATTTTAAGCGAGTGATTTAGAAAGTACTGGTTCTAGAAAAGTAGTCTAATGCCGGAAAGCACAGACTGCAGTTAGTTTAGAAATAAGTTTTAAGAGAATCATGAGTATAAACCATAAAAGGAGTTCCAGAGTTAGAAATACTTAAGGAAAGAGTAAACTGCAGAACTGTTTTAAAGACAATTTCAGGAAGACCAAAACTGAGTTGGAAAATGTTTAGGCAGAATTTTAGAAAGAAACCATTTCAGAAGAGGTGCTGATTTGAAAAACTCATATGTAGACTGATTCAAAAGAGTTTTGTCAAAAGATTGAGGCTGAAAACATTAAGACATTAGAGACCAGTTAACAGATTGTTATTGCTTAAGAAGAATCGGACGAACTTGATGCGGAATCCTATGATATCTATATCTGATTTTAAGAAGTCTGTTAAGAACTGGTAAGAAGAGGTAATTATTTAATTACCCTACAGTTTGCCTAATGCATATGCATTCCCTATAGGCATGATTTCTATATGCACTGATTACATGAACGTTAAGGTCCTATAGGCAGGATTTCTAGATGACTTATATCATAATTAAACGTTAAACCCTATAGGCATGGTATCTAGGTGACTTGAATCAGAAACATCGAACCATCTTATGTGCAGTATTTCTAGTGAAAAAATTAAAGTCCTAAAGTCATGATATCTACCCTTTATTGATGCAAGAAAGTAAAACCCCTCCCACACCCTTTTACTAGATTCCCCGAGTTCTATACAAGTTATTACAACCCAATGAATCAACTGAAATAATAAAAATACATCAAAAACTAACAGCTAGATCCAAGCAGCCTAATTCAATCTTAATGTCCAATAATATGTATTTAACCAACTCCGGGGTCCAGATCTCCAAAGCCTTCTCATTATCCAGGGTGTTTCAAAGTTTCAAGGAACCTCAGGGATTCCAGGCATTGCTTACACCCAGGATGCCATTATGAACAGGATGGTGCAGTGTGGAATAGCCAGCCCTCAGGCATCCAAGTTCAGAGGGAGCTCAGGGGTCCCAAAGCATGGCTTGCAAGAGAGGGGCAGAACTTATAGCTAGGAGTAAGTGCAAAGTGAAAGGGAATTAAGGGGCCATGACAAGTGGTGGTCATACCTAGCCATAAGGTAGGCTGGCACACCCCTGACCACTTGCTAGATGAACAAGTTAGGAGCAGACCTTTTGATGGTCAGACAAAGGTCTAGATAGTGATTAGGACACTATCAGACCTAAGTCAAGGCTCAAGCACATAATGGGGAGAATGGGAAGTGGGAATTGATTGAGTTAAGGAGTTCAATGAACCCAGTTCAGGATCATAGACAGCAATATTGGGGTGCTGCTATGCCCTGAACAATAAACTCACATACAAAGGGGTAAAAAGGGGTAAGGGAATTCATAAAGCATCATATTCACAACAAACAAACAACTGCACAGATTATTTAAATGCTGTACTGTAAGAGAAAACACGTTATAATATGCTAGAAAAACATGTGGACAGAATTAAACACATTGTTCTTGGGGCGTATAAACTAATTGAAACATACCGGTATAGAAGTAAAGAATGCAGAAGAAAGCGAGCAAAGTCCACAGCAGTGTGAGTATCAGAAAGAGAGAGTGAAAGGGAATTGTGAACTCAGATGGTATTCTGTGTTCGTGTGTGTTCAAAGAAAAGGGAGGAGAGTCTTTGAAAACGTGTAGAGAAATAAGGTAACAAGTACACGTGTATCACAAATATGGCATGGTCACAAATCAGAATCAAATTAGTATAAGACTCACCTTTAATCAGGGGATTCTTATTCAAACGGATACTAACAGGATTTAAATAAGGAAAGGGAGAATAAGCCTTGTAAATAGAATG